>NC_136487.1:45380377-45397877 GCF_053919585.1 Euprymna scolopes
TGAACTTGAAAATAAATAAATAAAAATAAATATATAAAATAAAATTATATATATATATATATATATATATATATATATATATATATATATATATATATATATATATATATATATATATTGCTTTTGTTTCTAAATCCCTGAAACAGTTTTTTTTTTTTTCATGGTAAACAACTAATGATCCTGACAATAATATAAGATAATGTAAGATTCATGATATTAAGATCGAAACAAAGTGATGCATTGATTGCAAGAGATTAACTGATTTACAAGCAAAGGGGTTTTCCAATTAACGTCTTAGGACTAAAAGCTATTTTTCCCCAAGACAATATATATATATGTGTGTGTGTGTGTGTGTGTGTGTGTGTGTGTGTGTGTGTGTGTGTGTGTGTGTGTGTGTGTGTGTGTGTGTGTGTGTAGCTGTCAATGACTAAACTGTTTCACTTCTTTGATTCGTCACGATTATTTCCAGGAATCTATGGACCTGCTTTCAATGATTCGATGATTATTGGCACATGTGCTATTGCAAAACTACAATTTGGCGTATTTGAAAATAAAGTCTTAGTATATATATATATATATATATATATATATATATATATATATATATATATATATATATATATATATATATATACTAGCAGTTCAGCCCGGCTTTGCTCGGGCCCTATGCACTCTTCATAACTTTATGTGCATATTTATACATATATTAAAAAGTTTGACTCATGTCCAAGTAACTTACATAAAAAATTTCAAATGTTTAAACCCAAAATTGGCGGAGGAGTTTTGTTGGGTCTGCAGGGGTGAACTCTTTCAGCTTTGACCTCTTGGCAACACAAATTTCCATCCAAAAACTGATGATAAAAGAAAAAGCTTGCTGCATGCCGGAATAACTTTATGTAAAATTTCAAATGTTTAGACCAAAATTGGCTGAAAAGTTTGGTAGAGACTGCAGAGGTCCAATTTTTTAACTTTGGCCCCAATTTGACCCCTTCTTTTGCGCTCAAATCAAATTAAATAGTTTGATCCATTCAAGTAATCTATATCTAAAACTTCAAGTGTTTAGACCCAAAATTGGCGGAGAAGTTTGGTAGAGTTTTCAAAGGTCAAATCGTTGACCTTTGAAAACTTGACAGTAAAATATCTGGCTGAAAACCGATTAAAAAGATTTTCTCAAATCTCAATATGTCAAATCTCAAGTCCGTAGACTGAAAATTGACAGAGTAATTTGGTAGGGAAATGTACACACACAGACACACCGACAGACATACAGACAGACAATTTCACTTTTATAGATATACTAGCATGGGTGCCCGGCGTTGCCAGGGTGTTTGGAGGTGTGTGTTGAGCAAAAAAAAAAAATTGGAAGTAGGAAGCCGTACCGCGAAGGAGGAAAAAAACGTGACGTCTTTGCTGTTACAACCACCGCCAAACTAGTAGTTACGTAGATTCAAATTAAGGCTAGACAATCGAAAAGAGGAGATGACTTTCGAAAATATTGGCGAAAAAAGCGACCCCTCCCTGTAGAAAAGTGCCCAGTTGAGGGTGAAGATATTAATGTTTTAGCCAATTTTTCGGTATTTGTGGTCTGAAAGGTCGAACTTCAAAACGATACTGATCTTGGTAAAATCCGTCGACTTTGTCGAAAACTTTATGCAGACATGCAAACATACACAAAAAAAAATTTATATATTGGTAACTAAAAATATTCGACCCAAACCGATTAAAAAGCCTGCCCTATCTCTGAATACCCTTTATGTCAAATTTCAAATGTTTAGACCAGAAATTGTCTGAGTAATTTGGTAGAAACCGCAGAGGTCCAATTTTTTAACTTTGATTCTTACGATGATCCCTTAAAATTTATTGTTTTGGGCTCAAATCAAGTTATTAAGTTAGATCCATGTCCAAGGAACCTATATCTAAAATTTCAAGTGTTTACACACAAAGTTGTCGGAGGAGTTTTGTAGAGTTCTCAAAGGTCAAATCGTTGAACTTTGACCCCTTAACAACCAAATTTCTGTCCGAAAACAGATTACAAAGATTTTCCCAAATCTCACTACCCTCACTACCCTGTATATCAAATTTCGCGTCTGTAAACTTAAAATTGACAGAGTTATTACGGTGGAAAATGTACACAAGTACATAGACAGACACACAGACACGGTCACTTTTAAAGATATACTAGCATGGGTGGCCGGTCTTGCCCGGGTATTTGTAGATGTATGTTGAGCAAAAAAAAAAAGTGGTCAATTTTTTTAACTTTGACCCCTATTAGGACCCCTTAACATTTATTGTTTTGGGCTCAAATCAAGTTATTAAGTTAGATCCATGTCTAATGAACCTATATCGAAAATGTCAAGTGTTTAGACCCAAAATTGTCGAAGGAGTTTGGTAGAGTTCTCAAAGGTCAAATCGTTTAACTTTGACCCCTTAATCGCCAAATTTCTGGCCGAAAACCAATCACATCTTTACATCATCAACGCTCTGATCCCCATCTGGCATCAATTGAAATGGATGGCTCTCGTCTTGAAGATGCTCCATGTTTTGACAAGCTTCTGGGTTTGACCTTTACTCCTGATCTGAAATGGAACACGTACATCAAATCTGTTGCCAGGGACGCTGGGAAAATGGTGGGATCCTTCTACCGCCCCAGAAGATACTACTGATGCAATTCTCTATCTGTATAAAGGCCAAGTACGTCCAAGGATGGAGTACTGCTGCCATATCTGGACAGGAGCTGCTAAAAACAGCCTATCCTGCCTTGACAGAGTACAAAATAGACTTCGTGGCTTAGTGGGGGATGCCCTTTTCTCTTCCCTGCAACCTCTCTCCCACAGAAGAGACGTTTTATCGCTATTTCCATGGCAGGTGCTCGTCTGAGCTCCAATCTCTGGTCCCCCCCTCGTCAATCTTTCACAAGAAACACCCGTCTGGCTGAAACTACTGTCAATAATTTCCCCGACTGTTTATCTGTGCTTAAATCCAAACGTAGATTCCATGAGCAAAGCTTCTTTCTTAGAACTGCACGCCAGTGGAACTCTCCGCCGCTTGCCTGTTTCCCACCTGACTACAACTTGGACGTCTTCAAGTCCAACATAAACAAACTCCTGACAAACCGCCCCCTTAAGTAAGCCACTCTATCAAAACCCTCAATACTAATGATTACTACAATATTATCTCATTGATTACTGTACACGCAATAACCCTTATCCCTGAGTGGCCATCGGGCCTTTATAAGTGGTGACCCCCATGTAAAAAAAAAAACATCGATTTTCCCAAATCTCAGTACCCTGTATATCAAATTTCGAGTCTGTAGACTTAAAATTGACAGAGTTATTGCGTAGGGAAATGTACACACACAGACATACAGATACACAGACAGACAGACAGACACTTTCATTTTTATCTCTCTCTCTCTCTCTATATATATATATATATATATATATATATATATATATATATATATATATATATATATATATATATATATATATATATATATATATTGATATTGCTCGCGGGATAAGGAGGAGGACACTGCACATGCTTTACGCGTTATAAGTTGTGTGAGGCACGTGACCTATTTTCCCTCGACTGCCGTCTGGGTTGGGCTATGAAAGAGATTTCCGCTCGCGTGGCAAAATCGATACATCCGGTTGCATGTCTGGGCGCCTGTTTCGTTCTAAAATCTTTGATACATATTATTCAAAATAAAGATCTGCCTTTTTTTTTTTTTTTTTTTTTTTTTTTTGCCACGGTATGCATTGATAAGTGGTGATGTAAAAAAAAAATGCAGTAGCAATGAATAGTGAGGAAAAAAATTAACGTTCCAGCTCCGATCTGACAACCTTTAAATAAAAACAGGGTAAATTCCTTAATTCAACATTAGCTAATGGTATAAATCTCTATTTATTAATAGTCGGTCCATTTATCGCACTGATTGTGAGATTAAAACGCCTAATTCAGGCAGTCCAGAAGAATATCTGACCTAAAGTCCGCAGTAAATGATGCCCTGCTATATTTGGTTCCTGGTAAGAAAGACCCTAATATCACATACTCTTGTATAATATGGATGAATTTTAATATCAGAATTGAGTCCATTTACTGCGAGATTTGAGTTGGACGTTCTTCTAGTTTACCCGTGGTCCTTATTCAAAATAGTTGGTTGGTTGTTTTTGTATTACGGTATATCAACCCTTTTCGGGTTATTTAATGCCGAATCCAAAGATTTTGAAGAAATTTTTTTTAATAGAATATATTTGTTGTTTTCACGTCGGTTTCTATTTAACCCATAGTTGGGACCCTAACAGGTACTACCACTCCGGGTCAGAGTGGACCTGGTAATTAAAGGGTGGCAACATACTCCCCAAATCCCACAAGCTGGGGCCTCACCACTGGATATAGTTTAAGGTCATATCCAGGACCCCCATTGAGGGACTTTTACCCTCTGCAGGGAGGCAGTCGGCGTATTCTAATGCCCCACCGATAGGGCCTTATTCAAAATAGAATAACAACTTTGTAATAGACTGATCGACATTCCAAGGTTAAGTGATTTTTAGTTTACTGATATTCATAATTAAAAATCCTTTTTTCGATTTATTCAAAAAGAAAATACAAATTTCTTATATATGGGTTGTGGAAATGCCTTCACTAGCAAATGATATAGCTAATTTGCATATTCTTTTAAACATCCATTTTGATTAATTCCCTATTAGTTTTTTTCGGTTTTCTTATGGGATGATCATCTTTAGTTAACTATTACGTGTAATTATATTAATAATTAATGCAGATATTCTACATGATTTATACTTGCATAATATTTGCGTAAAAAATGTTATTGTAAGCACAAACCTCTTTCTATATATATTTATGTATGCGTATATATATTTGTTTAGAAAGTTTTGCCGTTCAAATTCCTCTGTTAGTTTTTGGTTTACAGACATGAAACTTCATATATAGGGTATTCGAACCTATGCGAAACTTTATATTATGGTTTTAGCCGGGGAAAATTGGTGCAAAAGTGTGAAAATTAAAGAAATGTAATTTGCCAGATGAAGGTCGAACGACGGCATTATGAATATGCAAGCGTGACGTAATAGCTAATGGTTCATATTTTAATTTGGAGCCTTGCAGCAAACATGTCTTCATAGCTCAGGCATTAACGTAAAAGGAAAAAGTATATCGTAAGCTGAACGTTTTGGTTTCGATTCCCGATGGTGGCGCACAAGTCATATTTTTTTTAAACTTTTTAAATCATGACTATATATTTGGTCCAATATAATCTATATATATAAAAGCGAAAATGTATGTATGTATGTATGTATGTATGTATGTATGTACGCTTTTCCTCGATGTCCACAAAAGGCTTCTTTCAGAGAAGCGCTCGCTCGCTTCACAACTTCTTAAAACTGTTTATATCATCTATAAATTGTAATATCTCACACTTAACCACGGAGCTCGCCTGTCTATTTAATTTTATTGACTTTCAAACGTTAATTATTCCACATTTCCCGCATCGGCACGCGTTACATTCGGTTTTCGGTTAAAAAAAAAAAGCGAAACTCGACTAAGCCAGTGGTCTTTAGAGAGCTAAGTAACGTTTGTTCAATGTCGACTTCGTCATATCAGACGGTAGCTTTCATTTCGAGACGAGACGCTCCCCCTAATAAACAGGGAGCAGGTTTTTAAAAACAAACAAACCGATTTAGTCACCTCATTAGAAACTGTCCCGCACAAAATGCTAACTGCTGAATACCTATCGCCGTCACGTCAATCAAAAACGCGCACCTGTTTTTTTTTCACACTTTACTATTTTCCAACTGCGCGTCATCAAGGCTTCGTTTTTTTTTTTTTCACGGGCACCTGTTTTTTTTTTCACATTTTAGGCTTCGGGTTTTTTTTTCACACACACCGAAAAACACCCGGGCAACGCCGGGTACTCTTCGCTAGTATAATAATAAATACGAAATCTGCATTAATCAAATTATCATATTTAAGCATATTTTACGACTGGGTAATACCGGGCGGCCTGCTAGTATATATATATATATATATATATATATATATATATATATACTCGGGGTTTTTTTATATTCAAAAAAGCAGCGGGATGTGAGCATGTTTATATAACAATAAACAAGTATATATATATATATATATATATATATATATATATATATATATATATATATATATATATATTGAATTAAAAATGTTCGAAAGTATATTATATGTAATGAAAAATAATTTAATTCAAAGCACACGTAGAAGACGCCTTACATCGGTATATTTACATATCTCTACTATTATATAAAAGGAACTTTGTCTTTGTGGGTGACTGTGTGCGTGAGAGTCCGTTCCCTATGGACTCGAAAACGGTTGGGTCGACTTTTGTGAAATTTCACACGAAGGTACTTTATGTTATCTAGCAGTGTTCTTAGATAGGTTTGGCATCGGAATGCTTTCGATAAGTATCGATAATCAGTAATCGAAATAATATGACGAAAGAAGGAACAGACGACTTGAACCAAAGTCAACACCTTTTACAGCCTAACATCACAATTGCATTCGAGAAATATTATTTACCACAAAAGCCGAATGGTTCGACATTAATTGTGTCTATGTTCAATTCAGCTCGGAAGCAATGCTATTTTATTTAATTGAGAAAGGGTTGAATTTATGTTTCTTGCGTCTAAGTTTGTAACGAGAAAAGAGTTGCTTGCCGCCAGGCGACGCGTGAGATTGTTCACAAATGGAAAAAATGACCGGCGTAGCAAAATATGAACGACGATGTAAGCGCACCGTGACAGGTTCTTTGATATGAAAGGGGCGCGTTCGAAATAAATATTTCTGTTCAATTGCACCATGATACTTGATTTTGTTGTAACTTCAATACAAGCTATTATCACCACACAACCAGTTAGGCCAGGCATATAAAATCAACAGTAGGTTCCCTACAATGCAATGTAGATTACAATGTATTGGGGAATAAGTCACTGCGAGAGGCATGCGAATCTTAATCCCGGTGCACTGCGATGAGTCCCCGACTAGATTTGATTGAAAAATGGGCGATTTCACAGATTTCGATGACAATAAAAATATACGAACGTGAAAAATTCGTTGATCATCATTCAATCCCGGACAATGTCTGGTCATCCTGCTAGTACACACACACACACGCACACACACACACACACACACACACACATATATATATATATATATATATATATATGTGTGTGTGTGTGTGTGTGTGTGTGTCACTTCGTGTGTGTGTGTGTGTGTGTGCGTGTGTTAAAGTTCTTTTCTTATAGGTTCCGAAATAGCTAGGCCTCATAATCTATCTAGACTCCTATAAATTCGTTTTTCTTTCGTGTGTATTGTTATTCATATTAAAACCCCTCTTTCCTATATATTTAAAAAGAAAATATAATTTTCTTATATATGGGCTGTGGGATTGCATTCACTAGTAAAAGATTTAGCTAATTTGCATATTCTTTTAAACATTCATTTTAATAATTCCCTATTAGTTTTTTCGGTTTTCTTATGGGATGATCATCTTTAGTTAACTATTACGTGTAATTATATTCATGCAGATATTCTACTTGATTAATACTTGCATAATATTTGCGTAACAAGTTTATAGTAAACACAAAAGTGTTTCCATATATATTTATGTATACGTATATATTTTCGTTTAGTTTATCAATCTATATATATATATATATATATATATATATATATATATATATATATATATAAGTGAACGTGTCCGTGTGTCTATGTGACTGTCTGTGTATCTGTGTGTCTGTCTGTCTGTGTACATCTCCCTACGCAATAACTCTGTTGTCAATTTTTAGTCTACAGGCACGAAATTGGATATACAAGGTACTGAGATTTGGGAAAATCGATGTGATCGGTTTTCCTACAGAAATTTGGCGATTAAGGGGTCAAAGTTCAACGATTTAACCTTTGAGAACTCTACCAAACTCCTCCGATAATTTTGGGTCTAAACATATTCACACTTTTAAATATATACATATGCACATAACCTTATGAAAAGTACATAGGCCCGAGCAAAGCTAGGCGGAACTGCTAGTCTATATATATAAAAGGGAACGTGTCTGTGTGTCAGTCTGTGTACATTTTACTACGCAATAACTCTGTGAATTTGATATGCAGAGTACTGAGATTTGGGAAAATCTTTGTAAACCCTGTTCGGCCAGAAATTTGGCTGTTAAGGGGTCAAAGTTCAACGATTTGACCTTTGAGAACTCTACCAAACTCTTCCGACAATTTTGGGTCTAAACACTTGAAATTTTAGATATAGGTTCCTTGGATTAATAAGTTGATTTGAGCCCAAAACAATAAATGTCAAGGGATCATAATAGGGATCATAATAGGGGTCAAATTTTAAAAAATTGACCGCTTTTTTGTGCTCAAAACATACACATCCAAACACCCTGGCAACGCCGGTCTGAAATGCTAATATATATATATATATATATATATATATATATATATATATATATATATATATATATATATATAAAAGTGAACGTGTCTCTGTGTGTGTATGAACATTTCCTTACGCAATAACTCTGTCAATTTTAAGTCTACAGACTCGAAATTCGATATACAGGGTACTGAGATTTGGGAAAATCTGCGTAATTCGTTTTCGGCTAGAAATTTTGCGATTAATGGGTCAAAGTTCAACGATTTGACCTTTGATAATTCTACCAAAGTCCTCCGACAATTTTGAGTCTAAACACTTAAAATTTTGGATATAGGTTCCTTGGACATGGATCAAACTTAATAACTTGATTTGAGCCCAAAACAATAAATTTTAAGAGGTCATAATAAGGGGCCAAAGTTTTTAGAAAATTTGACCTCTGCGGTTTCTACCAAATTACTCAGATAATTTCTGGCCTAAACATTTGAAATTTGACATAAAATGTATTCAGAGATAGGGCAAGCTTTTTAATCGGTTTTGGTCGAAAATTTTTAGTTACCAATATATAAATGTATGTATGTATGTATGTATGTATGTTTGCATGTGTGCCTTAAACTTTCGACAGATGCGACGGATTTTACCAAGATCGTTTTGAAGTTCGCCCTTTCAGACGACAAATATCGAAAATGGGCTAAAAACATTAATATCTTCACCCTCAACTGGGCACTTTTCTACAGGGTAGGGTGCTATTTTCGCCAATATTTTCGAAATTTATCCTATCCTTTCGATTGTCTAGCCTTAATTTAAACATAAATCACTTCCGGTTTGGCGGTGGTCGTAACAGCAAAGACGTCAGGTTTTCCCGTTCTTTCCTCCTTCGCGGTACGGGTTCGAGCCTGCCTTCCTACTACCACTTTTTTTTTTTTTTTGCTCAACATACACCTCCAAATACACGGGCAATGCCGGGCTGAAATGCTAGTATATCTATAAATATAAAAGCGAAAATGTTTGTGTGTGCGTGCGTTTTCGTATATGTCCAAGAAAGGCTTTTTTCCGAAAACCGATCGGTCGCCTCACACCTTCTTAAAACTTTTTATATTGCGCCTAAATGATAATATCTACGACCTAACAATCGGGGTCGCCTGTCTATTTAATTTGCCCGACTTTCAAAAGATAAATATTCAACAGTTTTCGATCGCTGCATGTGTATTAAGCTCTTTCGTATAAAAAAAAGAAGCGAACAGACTCGCGGTAAATAAAACATTGTCTCGCACTCAAAGTTGACGCCATTAATTCGTCAAAAACGGGCACCTGCCAAGTCGCCCGTTTTTGTTTTTGTTTTGTTTGTTTTTTGTTGTTGTTGTTTTTGTTTTTTGTTTTTTCACACTTTATTATTTTCCAACTGTGCGTCAAGGCTTCGTTTTTTTTTAAACAACCAACGATTTTTGTTTTCATTTACCCAAAAACACACACGCCTACAAACATCCGGGCAACGCCGGGTACAACCCCCCCCCCCGCTAGTAATTAATAATTAATAGAGGATTTGTTACATGATAAGGGTTGTCCCCTTTTCATGTAAGTATAAAAATAGAGAGATTAGTTAAAATGAAAATAAAATGAGAGAAAGCAGAAATCGAACCCTGGACAGAAGTTTTAAAGAACAATAGGTTTAAATGGAATGTCCAGTAAATTGTTAATTCTGATGAAATAAATAATAAATAAACTATTCAATTGTTAGAAAGAATTTGGATAATAAAATATGGGTTAAATAAATTAGATATGTAGGTTGAATTCCTTTGTAAAAACATCAAAGAAAAAATAGGTTATTGGGAAATCATAATGTTCGGGAAACGTGCAAAGTCGCGCATGTTGGTGACACGTGAATTTTGCTCACGTAGCCAGACATGCATGGATGTCTCAATATAGGAAGTGAGAGTTAGTTAGTTGGTCAGTTAGAGAGTCAGTGAGAAACTCAGAGAGGGTCTGGGAATTCGAACGTCTAGGAAGCGAGACGATCACTTTGAAACTAAAATGTGAAGCTTTGAATTCTTGATGATGGAAACCACGGCCGGTCGTGAAGAAATAAACCCATTATGTGTTTTGATAAAAACGTCGTCTTGTGTTTGTGATTCTTACAAAAAGGTAAAGTGAAAATTGTATTATATGTCTATATATCTGTGTTATAAAATGTCATTACATACACGTCTCGACATCTCATGTCTACACAATGTCTGAACAGTGAACACTATCTCATCATTCAAAGAGCTTCACATAGCAACACATCTATTAACCTAAGGAATGAACATTTAATATATAAGAATCGTAATAACATTAACAATCTCTCATAACATGAACAATCTCTCTAAGTCTCTTACAGCAACATCTCTTTATCTCTAAGACTCTCTTTTAATGAAACATCTATATGTAACAGATTGATCCTATAATACATATGGAATCAGCATAAATTAAAATACCATTTTCAAGCGTATTGTACGAACGAGCAACGCCAGACTATCTGATGGTATATATATATATATATATATATATATATATATATATATATATATATATATATATATATATACTAGCAAAGATACCTTAGCTTCGTACGGAACTTTGCTGTATGCTGAGGTACCTGCTTTGCGAGTACCCGAGTATAAGAAGTACACATATATTCGTTGTAAAACCATGTCCTCTCTCTCTCTCTTTCTCTCTCTCCCTCTCTCCCTCTCTCTCTCTCTCTCTCTCTCTGTCTCTCTGTCTCTCTGTCTCTCTCTCTCTCTCTGTCTCTCTCTCTCTCTCTCTCTCTCTCTCTCTCTCTCTCTCTCTCTCTCTCTCTCTCTCTGTCGACAATCACCGTTTTTCTTCTCGCTCTGCTCGTGTCGTCGTCTCTGCTTTTTTAACATCCACTTACTGTAAGGGTGCCCGGGCGTACAGCAAAGTCCTGTGCGAAACGCTGGTATCGTTCTGTCCCCAAAAAGAACGATTATATATATATATATATATATATATATATATATATATATATATATATATATATATATATATATATATATATATATATATATCCTTTCCCCAAACGAACGAACCAGGTTTATCATGTACAAAATTAACTTTTTGTTAGTAACATCGAATAGAAATCACATATGACGAGTTGATGAGAAAGAAACTTTTTATGAAAACATAAAACATTTATATATATATATATATATATATATATATATATATATATATGTATATATATATATATATATATATATATATATATATATATATATATAATAACTGATTGGTGAATTACATTCAAAAAAGCATATTATATATTCATATTTATATCTTAAAATTATGCGTTGCTTAGACATCTGTGCCGGGAATTTCTCAATAAAAAAATTCCACATTATTATTGTTATTTAGTAGTAATTAAAAGGATCTTGATCCCTTTGCGCGTTCAAGGCTTCGTGTCTAGATTCGGGTCGATTCTGATTTTGAGAAGTCGATTTTCACGGTAAATAGATAAACCATATAATATACTACACTCTGAAAGTATTTACGTTTCACATACCAATGTAAATCCAATTTATTTAAATATTTTGCTAATGTTTGGCCGAACATGATTACTGAAAAAAATAACATAACAGCCCTCTTATAAATATAAAACGATTTAGTAATGAGAAAATGCAAGTAGGTATTTATTTAGTAGAACCAGTTTTATGAATGCTGGTCAGCACTCTCCACACTCAGAGATTACTATGAATAATTATGTACACCCTATTTATTCTCAACGTCTGCAATTTAATAGGAATGTAATATCTTTTATATAATGTTTAAATAAATTTGAGAGATGTATTTTAAGTTCTTTGTTGCCACATGTTCTGCCTCTCGTAAAATATTCTAGTGGTTGAAATGAATAAAAAATATCTATTGGTGTAGCAAGATTAATACTTGGTTAAGTCTCATTATTTGGATTATTCTGACTAGTGTTCTCATCTTGAGTGCTATTTTGATAACGTTTCGGTCGATGTGACCTCTGACCTTTAGGTGTAGCTTGTCGAATTCAGGAAGATTTCTGTCGAACTCGGGAATCTGCACAGAATTTCGTATGGAACCTATTATTTCCAAAGGGATGGAACGTTCTCATTTCATCCGCAAGAACCTGTGGCGTAGTGGATAAAGTACTTAGTAATTCAGCTGTAATTTGCACTCTTCTGGGGGTTGTATGTTCAATCCTAAGTGCGGGTAACACTTAAATATAATTGTGGGTTACTTGGGACTTTTATCCAGTGATAGTCGACGGAATGAGAGCAAATTCAGGAGATAATGATCTATGGCAAATAGGAAGTTAGAGACGTCCTCTTGGGGTTTGGGTTTGGAAGAGAGCAGATGTGTTTTAGAAGCTTCTTCATTCCCTCTACTGAATATTATGTCAATACAATAAAAGCAAAATAAAACTATGTCATGGAAATCCAGCATGATGTCTTGTTACGTTTTCATCAACGAACGATCAGTCTTTTTTAGATACATGCGGGTATTTATATGTGATGGTGTTTTACGCGCTTTCCGCTTCTTCTCGTCATCGCCGTTTTATCTAGTGGTTGTCGACTGTCTCGAATGTTTAACTAACAGAAAGAAAACTTCTCATGCAGGAAAGACACGAGGAGACGTTCGCTGAGTTTCTTCAAGGCTTTGCTGGATAGAATGAATTTAGAAAAGAATGAGGCTCAATAACTAAGTAATCATTTCCTTCTTAACTTACTAACTTGCTAACGTAAGAAATGAATGACGCAGTGGACAGAAGCATCGGTAACATTCGCTGAGATTATTATTCTACATCAGTCGGTCGAAGTTTCGTTCGCATGCTTTCAATAAGAGAACTAATTGAAAACCTTCGCTCGAAAACATGACTCATTCGTCGACTATGTTTTGTCTATGGCGTTTAACTTCTGTCCCCTGCTTTAACTTTACGTCACCCCTCTATGGGTACAATTTTGTTTGCAAATTAAGGTCATCCTGACATGCACTAAAAGTGACTCTTGTCAAAATTCACATTAGCTAACTTAATCGCGATTGACGTTGGGCTTCTAATATGTATCAGTCTGTTATATATTTTATGCTATTATTTTCATTACTACTACAACTATTACAACTGCTACTAAAGATGACAAGAGAGTCAAACAACTTTACATATATTGTTACTACGTCAAGGAGAGATTTTCACGGTGAAAGGGGTAGGATTTAGCTGATTGTCGGGGTCGTACGTGTATTTGCCTCGATGGCCACCAGGTGCAGCAAGTTTGTCGGAGAACATTTCATGGAAGTTATTGTAAAACATACAGAAATGCAATATCGCAGCGATTGAGACAGGGGATGGGGTTTGCTGTTCAGTGAGAGACCTATTTGATAAGATAATCTTTTTATCTTGTCTAAAGGTGAGAGACTAGTGCTGGGTGCACCAACACACATGTGACAACAATACTCCTTGCATGCACGAACGGTAGCGTTGTAAAGATGTAGAAAGAATGTGAAAAGTTTTAGAGCATAAAAGAGACCAAACTTGAAGGAAAAGAAGGCAGTATTTTGCTAATGTTTGATCAGTAAACATCTATCAGTAAAATACGCGCATGCGTACGGGAAAAAAACGGTAATCGAGAAAAAAATCCCTGTGTTCCGCAGCTGTAAGCGATAATTTTTAAAATCCTACGGAAAAGAGGCCGTTTATAAAAATTAGAAACAATAAAGGTCTAAAGAAAAGACCTTCAAGACAAACTTAGAAATAATAAGCGTTAATCAACATAACGTGGGCGCAGTACAAAATAGTCAAAGAAAACGCTATGACAACAGAGAGAAACGGAAACTCTTTATCAATATCTGTTACATCAACAACAAGATAATGCGCTTGATCGAGTAGGGAGGATTTTATATTTGGTCGATCCAAGATTTTTCTTTCCCTGAAGAATTGAGCTTAAATTCTTTGCTTCATGTATTAACAAAATGATTTATATTTTTAGAACAATTTAATTAACTGTTAAAATCCTATTTTTTAAATCGCTTTGTGAAAAAGAAGTCGCATTATTAAAAACAAAACGAAAGGAACCCAAAGTAAGAAGACTTTTTGACAATGTCATATACGTACAGCTAATCTATGTGTGGTCTAATTAGGATAAAAAAATATTATATAAAATATATTGCCATCATATACACGATTTTTAGCTCGCCTCGCCTCTTTCGTACTAACCACATCTTTTTATAACGTCTATTAGGGTTGCTGATTTGTTGATATGCAAATGAATACATATCTAACTACACTATATAATAAATATGTTGAACAATTTATTAAACAATGTTTTAAAAAAAAGCGTCTTCCTCCGCGAACAGAACTCCCGGTTATAACATGGGTTGAGGTACAGCTAACTAGATGCGACGTCCAAATAAAAAGTGTTTAAAATGGTTCGTGCGCATATGGTTCCATGCAGCATTTTCGGTAAAAATGCATTGCAATAGAAATTATCACTCTCGCAAACAACTTCGTGTTTGCTTAGCCTGTAAAATGACGGTAGAAAATGTAGGAAAAAGAAAAGACAAGCATAATTTTATAAGTCGCTCATTGGTGAACGTGTGTCATTAATTTGCATGTGTGTACACAGTTGGTAACTGTTAAAAGGGACGAATTCTAAAGCATGGGGGTTGAGTTTTGTTTTTTGTTTGACAGCTTAGAACGAGAACGAATGAATACTCGAGGATTTGTTGCAAGTTGAGGAAAGAAAGGAAAATGGACTTTCGTGCGTTGTATCGAGAAGAGGACGTTTTGTCATTTTTTTCTGGTTTTTTTTTTTTTCCTTTTCCATTTTACACTAATGAATGCAAACCTGTTTATACTTTAACCTTATCAAAAGTGTATTCGCTCAAATAACAAAATTGCGTATTTTGCAAGTCTATGTAAATTCATGAAAGATTTAAAAAGCTACAAGATCCAGAAATTAAAGAGTTGGCTTTTCAACAACTTGACTTCAAAAGCTTGGCATGTGTTCTCACCTTCGCCGATTCACCTACCAACCACTGAGACCACCACTGACTTCAAACACTCGCTTAGCGCAAGATATATATTTACCACCACACCTACACACCACCAAAACGTTTCTTTTAAAAGAACATTTAAGTGCTCATTACTGTGTGAGCCACCTGACATACAGTTGTAACGTTCTGCTGGTGGATGGCTACTATACAACCTCATAAAAATGGAGTGTGTGAATATCTCTACTGGACCATCCGTAAAAAGTTTAGTATTCACCACAGAATATTTTCCTGTGAACATATATGAAAAAGAACAGTTAGAAATAAGTCATACAACATCCACTATGACTATGCAATTTCTACAGTTACATACCTAGAAAACGGAGTTATCAAACCTGGTATGATATGGGACAAGGAGGAGAAAGAAGCAACGTTAGTAGAAGTTAGTATCTCTAATGATGATGGGTTAAACAGAGGTAAAAGAGACAAGATAACAAAATGCAAAGGTCTTGTGTACGACATGAAAAGAAACTGGAATCTTAGGAAGATTTCCATCATTCCAGTAATTATAGAAGCAACCGGACTCATGAAGAATTTCAAAAACTACTTGGTAAATATACCCGGTGAACCAAGTATACGATTGCACTTAGAAGCGCGGTTAGAATCTTTTTTAAATAATCTAAAAAAGATCTCTCGGTTGGAATGTCTGAGATAGTGGATGAATGCCTGATATACTACAGTATGAGCCATACCCAGCTAGAATAAAATTGACCATCTTGTTGTAAACAATCGCGCCCACGTATTCACATTCCCGCACCCCATATAATCAATGATTTTTCATGGTAATGATTTCACCACGGAATATTTTCCCACCTGATTTACATTTATTCGCCTTACATTGTTTACATCTGCTTTTCGTATTTCCTTATTTATTCTGTATTTAAATAACATTGACAGTGAATTATTATTTACAAGACTTGAACCACCCTCTCATTAGGACACCCCTATAGTCATCTTCAGTATCGCTTGACATTTGTGATCTGTGCAATCTTTCTTTGCGTATCAAGTCGAAACTTCGACCAACTTTCTCTGTTTCAGACATATTTTTTATTCGATAAACATATATATCCGTATTTGGGGAACAAAAATCAGTTTCTTGCTCAAATCGATCCCCAAATTCAAATAAACTAAAAGGGAAGATATATGTTTCAGCCAATGAAAACAGCTAAGTATTTCCACCAAAACCATGAAAAGAATCCGTTAAAATTTTAATGCGAAACCGCTAGGAGCCTTTTCTAACACTATAAAATAAAGAATCAGGGCTTCTCTTCCGGTCCATATGCAATAATTTATCACCGCAGAACCATACAATGACATTTATAAGTTTGAACTCACACATAGACGCACAAACTTTTAGCGTCAAAGAACAACTACTAAAAACAATCAGTGGGAGAAAATTTAACAATCTGAACTGTTTATACTCACACACTCAGCATACTGACGCTAACTGAGTTTATTTCAACCAAAGTCTTCTGAACACAACTCTCTTGTCGTATAAACGTTGAAATCCTCAATATCATTTAATGACTCTAATGAAATGATCATAATTTGATTTGTGAGAATTGTGTCATTATTTCATTTAATGTGAGTTTACTTCTCTACCTGAACTTTTTATGAGTCAGTTGTATTCCTAAACCAAGCAAAAAATATATGAATATTTCTCTCTGAATCCATTAATCTGCAAAATAATCAAACTGTAAAATATGTTTATTTGTTCGTAATCTTTCTCTCTCTCTCTCTCTCTCTCTCTCTCTCTCTCTATATATATATATATATATATATATATATATATATATATATATATTATATATACACACACACACACACACACATATATATATATATATATATATATATATATATATATATATATATATATATATATATATATAACATTTAGACGCTCGACTGTAATGCATAAGATCCGGGGTTCAATTCTTAGTAACAGTGAAGCTACGCTGAAGAGGGTTAGGACACTGAGAC
>NC_136487.1:45402877-45652877 GCF_053919585.1 Euprymna scolopes
GCCTAATTTGCTCAGTGGGAAGCAAATAAATACATACTGCAAGCAAAGGCCATATGTGGGGGAAAACCCACATATAAGACCTTGATCAATGTAGGGGCAACCCTTCATACCAATTGTCACTACCCAGCTCCCCATACTCCCCAGGAAGTTGGTCCCCGTTTCCCCTTCACTCCTCACTTTAAAAATCGACCTTGTGTCTAATTTGCTCAGTGGAGGGAGCAAATAAATACCTCAAAGTGTAGTATCTGTTCTTCAGATGTTGCACTTCAGTTTCTTGTTCTCTGTCAGTGGAGGAGAAATCCTTCACGACTGAGACAATTTTTATTTTTGTTCCTTTTCTCCACGTTAAAAAACGACCCTAGTGTCTAACTCTATCCCGTGGGGAGGCATTGTAAATAGGAACTATATTATTTGTGTAAATCTCAAACTCTAACAAAGTAATAACGCAGCTGTTCCTTCCATTGTTCGGTTGGGATTGAAAAAGAGAATAAAACGGCTTTAAAAAAAAGCATTAAGTCGATTTTGCTGTTTCATACCTATTGAAAGTTTCGCATAATTAACACAATTACTGACGTCACAAATTTTGCGCTTCTCTTTTCACATTTGGTTTGAATCTATTTTATGAACTATGACCGTCGCAATATTTTAATTGTGTCAGTTATAAAAAAAAAAAAATTTGTTTCAAACATGTCTTTATTTTTAATAATTTAAAAGAACAGAAAATTTAATTTTGCTTATGCTTTTATGCTTATTTGATCAGTCAAACTCAGTTATCTAAAAAAAATTGTCTCTTTATTATGAACACAAAGATATGCACAATTCCTTCGTCTAATGAACTGCGTAGGTTTTCAGTGTCCTAAATGCTCTATTCTTAGTGAAATCTAGTTATCTCCCCTGAATTAACCCCTCTAACACAAGTGCTGTTTTTTTATTTGTTTGTTTGTTTGTTTTTTTTACATTTTTTTTTTTTGGGGGGGGGGGCCTAGATTAAAAACCGATCTTCTGCCTACCATTAGGGTGACACGTAAATAAATTTTAACAAGAACGAATGTTTTTCATAAACGTCCACTCAATCTACGTGCTTATCGATACATAGATTGATTTGTCGATGTAATAAGAAAAAACACATAAATTGGGGAAAGTGTTATATGATCTTTATAGCTAGGTATTTCGAAACCTCATATTCCTCTTTAGAAAAGGGCTAGGTTGCAAAAATTTCAATGCGACATTTAGCTAAGGGTATAATTGAGAGGATATTAAGGTATCTAGTATGTAGTAGAGTGATGGACGAGAGGTATTTGGGGTATTTGGGGTGGTTAAACTAATGTACCTATTTACTATGCCTCCCCACGGGACAGAGTTAGACACCAGGGTCGTTTTTTTTTTGTTTTTTTTTTTTCTCCACGTTAAAAAACGACCCTGGTATCTAACTCTGTCCCGTGGGGAGGCATAGTAAATAGGTACATTAGTTTAACCACCCCAAATACCCCAAATACCTCTCGTCCATCACTCTTACCTTAATATCCTCTCAATTATACCCTTAGCTAAATGTCGCATTGAAATTTTTGCAACCTAGCCCTTTTCTAAAGAGGAATATGAGGTTTCGAAATACCTAGCTATAAAGAGCATATAACACTTTTCCCAATTTGTCTTTTTTTTCTTATTACATCGACAAATAAATCTACGTATACCAATATATGGCTTTGTCTTCTTTATGATTGATACTGTGTGTGCGTGCGTGCGTGCGTGTGTGCGTGCGTGCGTTTGCGTGCGTGTGTGTGTGTGTGTGTGTGTGTGTGTAAAAAGTTATAGACAATATTAATATGGATACATATAGACTTATTTGTCAGTTCAATGTGGAAGAAAGTATTTATAGCCCTCCTCCCAATGATGCTTTCTTCCGTATTGGACTATCAAATAAAACTATTTATACTCTTATTTACTTTTGTCTATAAATTTCGTTATATACTTATGCTCCATCCCACATGTTGAGTTTCTTATATCTTGATAAGTTTCCAGTTAACAATATTCTTTAATCAACCATGATACACACACACATACACACACACACACACACACACACACACACACACATATATATATATATATATATATATATATATATATATATATATATATATATATATATATATATATATATATATATATGCTAATGGTACCATGTAACCCAGTACTAACTACCTCATAGTCGGGTCACCGGCGACTAAACTGGTTCCCCCACCAGACTTGTTTGGTGAGGAGGGTGGCTAGTCTCCCTGAAGGATTAAAAACAAGACCTTCCAAAGGGCGAATGAACCCTTTTTTGGAGTCAACGGCCAACTAGCACCGTATGTGTTTGTGTGTATGTATGTGTCTGCTGGGGTGGAGAGGGTTCCCGTAAGCCGTGATGAAGGCAACATTTCTAGGAGAAGCAAATCTCTGATATAAAAAACCATAAAGCGGGAGACCAGTACCCGCATTAAGCTGGTTTGCAGTTTAATTTATTGCTGGCTATCTTGCGCTTGCTTTTTGCTGGATCTCAACATTTTAAAACGAGGGAGAGACTTAGCTGTCGTACAAAGCTAAGACTCTGTAACGACATCTGTGTATAGATACTCCCTCAAGCATTTGTCTATTAAAATGGTCCTGTGGCGATGGAAGTCATTTTGGGGCTCATGGACTTTAAATGTCTGAGGGAGTGGCACTCGTCTGGCAAGACGTTGCAATCATCATATATATAATCTAAACCAGTTTAGTCGCCGGTGACCAGACCATGAGGCAGGTAGTACTGGGTTACATGGTACCAGTAGCATATGACATGACCTGACATACATTATTATATGGTGATTGCAACGTCTTGTCAGACGAGTGCCACTCCCTCAGACATTTAAAGTCCATGAGCCCAAAAATGACGTCCATCGCCACAGAACTATTTTAATAGACAAATGTCTGAGGGAGTATCTATACACAGATGTTGTTACAGAGTCTTAGCTTTGTACGACAGCTAAGTCTCTCTCTCTCGTTTTAAAATGTTGAGATCCAGCAACAAGCAAGCGCAAGATAGCCAGCAACAAATTAAACTGCAGACCAGCTTAATGCGGATACTGGTCTCCCGCTTTATGGTTTTTTATATCAGAGATTTGCTTCTCCTAGAAAGGTTGCCTTCACCACGGCTTACGGGGGCCCTTTCCACCCCAACACATATATACATACACACAAATATACACGGTGCTGGTTGGCCATTGACCTCGAAAAAGGGTTCATTCGCCCTTTGGAAGGTCTTGTGTTTAATCCTTCAGAGAGACTAGCCGCCCTCCTCACCAAACAAGTCTGTCGGGGGAACCAGTTTAGTAGCCGGTGATCCGACCATGAGGCAGGTAGTACTGGGTTACATGGTATCAGTAGCATATGACATGACCTGATCATAACATACACACACACACACACACACACACACATATATATATATATATATATATATATCACGTTAAAGGTATTTAATGGAAAACTATTGAATTAAAAATGAAGCTATTAAAAGTGCTCAATAAAAAGAGCAAATATAATATTTTTATTTATATAGAAAAATATTACATAGTCACTACACTGAGCATGCTAATGTTTCAGACAGTCCTCGTCAGGCGACGTAATAAAGTTTGTGTACCACTGAAAGCGTCTGATTCTCAAATGGAAGAATTGAAGAAATGTATTTATTTTCATAAAAATAACATTAAATTTAAAAGGGAAACGTTCAATTTATAAGTAGGAATTCAAGTTCTTTCCAGTAGTCTCGTAGGTAATTCAAACTAACTGAATGCTTTCATTTGTGTGTAGAGTGAGGACAATACAAAGTCCGTATATGTGATTTATGAATTGCCATCGAGCAATTAATTTTTATAAAGCATATGATGAGATATTCCTTAAATATTAGAGAGTTAGTGTGACAGTTATTTATGTGACCTGTGCTTATTTATTTTTGTGAGAGAAACTTCAATGTCTACAAGACATCATCTTTAGGTGTCTGTAGTCTCTTTGTATAAGAGTTTGTCAGAGACCGTGACATGAGAATACTTCTCATTAAAAGTAATCTTTTAAAAAAATGTCATGCTGTCTCTTCAACCTACCCAGCATATCTCCCGGGTAGCAGACGAAAAAAAAAACTATTAACAGTGGGTAGCTTTTAAACCTAAAAAAAAAAAAAAAAAAAAAAAAAAAAAAAAAAAAAGACGTAAACAATGCAGAAAAAAAAATATTAATAAAATCCGAAGTAAATATAGGCAGGCTGACAGCCTGGATAAAAAGGGTCCCTCAGGCCATTTATATACCAGGCTGTATTTATTTGCTTCCGCACGAGAACAAATTAGGCTCAAGGCCGTTTCTTAATGTGGAGAGGGGGAGGAGGAGGGAAAGGGGGACCAGCTCTCGAGAAGTGGGAAATAGGAGCTGGATAGTGAGAGCCACGTGGTATATAGGGTTGCCCCTACATGGACCAGAGGCCCATCTCCACAAGGGCAATGGTCTTTGATTGCAGCATCTGCCGGACAGATACTACACTTTGATCTTGGCCAAAAGCTCACAAAGGTCCCTCCCGCGAGGGGGGAGAGGTCGGCGCAATTTATATACCAAGCAGCAAAAATGATAATAAAAATGATATAAACCTTCCTATATCATGACAGGGTCAGTAATTAGGCCTTAATAAAAAGTCATAGCCTTTTATCTTCATCATCATTTCTAACAATAAAAAAAGAAAATATGAGGCTTAAAAGCCCGGTTATGGTCTATTACTCAAACGAAGATGTTGCTGCTTTGCTGCAACTACTCAACGTTTCAAAAGTGGGACAAAACATCAAATGAAATCCTGGTCGAAAAAATAAAAGAAACCGACCTCCCTTAAGTAAGATAAATATTTTTTTTATTACAACTTATCATAAAACAATAATTTGCACAACACACAAAACGGCTTTCACTGATAAAAATATGAACAAAACAGCCACAAAATGCGTTAAATATAATAGCATCAAGATAACAACCATTAATCAGTAAATAAACAAAATAATAACATGGATAAATATTTGTTTTTGTTTGTTTGTTTTTTGTTTTTGTTTGTTTGCTTTTGTTTGTCTCTTTTTTAATTCATTTAAATGAAGTAGCGTAAGTTTTATTTCTTTTTCTTTTTCTTCGATTTTTTACCGCCTTTTTTCTTTTTACTTGAGGCTCCGCTCCACCGGAAGCCACGTTTCTCCAAAGCTTCCGGTGCATCATGGGCAATATAATAAAGATTTTCCATGGCGGCTGGACTGAGGATTGTCGCAAATTCATCTATTCTCGACTCGAGTTTCTTGTTGCTGTTGGTCGACTTTTTACTTGTTTTTGTTTTTTTACTGATTTTCTTCTTTTTACTTGCTGTGCTTTTCTTTTTTGTCGGCTGCAAAAAATAATTTAAATAAATTATTTTTGTTTATTTTTAAGTAAAGAATTGAAAACTATTAGGATATATTTTACCCCCGAAAAATATTCAATTCTCACAGGTGAGAATGCGGTAAGTTGAGGATAAGCTCTGAAACAAAATATGGCGATAGTTGGTTTGCGTGAAGGAACACAAGAAGTGTGTACAATATTTAAAGCAATTTTATTGCGTGAAAAATGGATGATACAAGAAAAATTTAATTTTACAGTAAAAAAAAGGAAATTTGCGAAAAACTTGCTTAATGAGAACTTATCTGGGAATGGAAAGTTCGAGTAACAACTTGTCCGCGTGCGTCCCTCAATTCTCATTTTGTATCGGACTCATTTTGTGGGGGGGGTCCATAGGCATAACCACTCATCAAGGCCCAGAGGCCACTCGAGGATAAGGGTTAAGGGTGTACAGTAGTCAATTGGACAATACAGTAATCGTTAGTAATGGCAATTTAGTAAATTTTTTAACTTAAGTGGAATGGCTCATCAAGAACTTGTTTACGTTGGACTTGAAGACAACCATATTGTAGTCAACTAGAACGCAGGAAAACGGAAGACAGTTCCACAGGCGTGCACTTCTAATAAAGAAGCTTTGTTTATTGAATCTATGTTTAGGTTTAGGCACAGATAAAGAGTGGGGGGGACTATTGATAGTGTTTTCAGCTAGACGAGTGCTTTTTTGTGAAAGTTTGGCGAGAGGGGAACCATAGATTGAATCTCAGTCGAGCATTTGCCATGAAAATAACAATAAAGCAGAGACAAACTCGCAACATCTCTTCTGTGAGATAGAGGTTGGAGGGAAGAGAAAATGACATCTACGATGCTACGAAGTCTATTTTGAACTCTATCAAGGCAGGACAAATTCTTTCTAACAGCTCCTGCCCAGATGTGGCAACAGTACTCCATCCAGTTGTAATCCAAACAGAAATTCGGTGATAAATGATGACTAACTTGTAACTGTCGTCTCGGGTTTCTCACAAAGTCTTCAATTTAGGTCGATAACTGTATGAAGGGGACTGAGTTTCTGTGACTGCGGTCTTGGTCACGTTCTGCTGGTGGATCCAAAAATAGGGCGAAAAAGAGACAGGGCACACTGATGTGAGGATTTTTATGTTATCTCACGTGACCTGAAAGCAGTAGGGACGGGAAATCCTGCCAGCCGAAAGGGACAAGGTAATGACTCGTCAATGAGGAATGAGCGAAGGGACATAAATTCTAATAAAACAAAGTAATTTTGAAATTTTTCGTAAAAATAGAAGTATACGTAAAGATTTGAGAAACTCATTTCAATATTAAATTATATAAGCATTTTAATGTGTTATTTTTACTCGAGTCACCACTTATCAATACTAAGAGCAATTCAAGCATAACAATTAATGAGTGTAAATGGGAAAATGTCAGAACTCCTTTTCACGAACGTCGCAATTCGTACCATTCCATCTTAACCCTTTATGAACTGGTTGAACTAATTCGTTCAGTCGTAAATAAATGAATATAACGGCATAAATAAAGTAGGAATCGATTTAAATACGCTTTGTATGTATTAGGTTAGTATCTGGGTAGATGCCAGATACATCCAAATTGCAGCTGTCAACTGCATATATTCAGTATGCCACCATCTCTCTCAAAGAGTGGAGGATTTCGTTTGTTGTTATAAACACAATGTTTTCGAGCTTTATGGTAATAATACAGATAAGTTTATGAAATGCAAAAATTTTCAGTGGTAGTTTAACTATTGAACTTCATAATTTTTCTAGTTTGAAGTCAATCATAGTATCATTACCTCTTAAACTAATTAAAATTAACAATAAATATTTTTTAATCATCTACATCATAATTCACGTCATAAAGAGTTAACTTATATCGTAATTCACAACACCAACTTTCAAAGTTTATACTCTCTTTCTCTCTCTCTCTCTCTCTCTCTCTCTCTCTCTCTCTCTTTCTCTCTCTCTCACACACACACACACACAAGCACACAGCTGTCAAAAACTCGATTCCCTGTTCTCTCCAATTCGTCCTTCTTATAGCCACTATTCTCCTCATATGCAAATTAATGACACATGGATATGAAGAATTCATTTACAAACTGAAGGCTTTCTTCCCCCCCCCCCTTCCTCACCTGTGTGAGTGATAACTTCTATGACAACAAGACGGGTGGATTGTCAACTAACTCAGAAAAAAATTTACATTTTTTTATCACAAGGTTCATAATTATTTTTAATCAGCACAATTCAGAAAGATAACCGTTTGTTCGTATTTTGTGTGTGTGTGTGTGTGTGTGCGTGCGTGCGCGCGCGTGCGTGCGTGCGTGCGTGCGTGTGTGTGTGTGTGTGTGTGTGTGTGTGGTTGTGTCTGTGTGTGTGTGTCTGTGTGTGTGTGTGTGTGTGTGTCTGTGTGTGTGAAATGAATTCAGGAACATAGACACAGAATGTTAAACTAATTCACTTGATAAACAAGAGCTTGTTTGTAACTTTTAATGTAGGCAAAAGGAAAAATGCAATTTTTTTAAAGTCAACATCCGGTATACGTGTCGTATTTATTTACCTCAGGTGTGGGTTTGATGGAAGTGTTTCTGTGGAACGAATCGAATTTAAACCTGACACACCCAGGTCCTCAGTCCTTGTCGTTAACTACTTAGTTACCGTCACTCGCAGATATACGGGTAGTAGTCGTAACAAAGTCGTAACAAAGTCATAACAAAGCTGTAATAAAGAGAAGTGCATAGACACAATGGCGGAAGCAGCAAGATTTTTTTTTTTTTTTTTTTTTTTACTTCGCTCGTCATCCCTCTCTCCAAGATGTTCACAAATCTAAATATTGGCCGAGGTCGAAGCATTTTGAAAGAGTTTAAGTGAGAGTATTCTTTGAGTTGCTCAATAACACCTCTTTATATGAGTAATAAAAATCAATTACAGCTATAATATATTCGAAATAGACTAATGTTGGGGCATGAACAAGTCTTAATGACGAAATAAATTATAATTAATCCCAACAAAGAAATCGTGCAATATATATATATATATATATATATATATATATATATATATATATATATATATATATATATATATCGGCAAATGTCTGTATTTCCAATTAACACATGAAAATTACACAACCAGCACCCACAAAGTTGGTATTGTTTTAATCGGCGTAACCCTGGAAAAAATAACATCTGAAATTTTTAATAAAATCATTATTTGAGGGCCAGATGGCCATTTAACTCATTTAATGTTATCAATATGTACACTCATCTTTTAATGTTTCTATTTATTTGCCTCCTCGCTTCACTTCCAAAATTCTTTCTTTTAGAAGTCACCGTTTCTCTCTCTCTCTCTCTCTCTCTCTCTCTCTCTCTCTCTCTCTCTCTCTCTCTCTCTCTCTCTTAATTTTTTAGCTGTGTAGCACTTTTTATATTCAGGTAAGTGAGGCGGTTTGGGCGATTTCCCACATCACCAAGACAAGACCAATCAGTGAATTCCACCTCATCTGTTGCCCTTCAGGCATTAGCTAATCCCAATCGAACAGGTGCGTTCACCCGCGCAGTGCGATTCTTCGATTTCCATCATAGGAGAGACAAGTGAGTCAGCCTATGTCACCCTTGACACTAGCTTGATATCTATTTTTCATTACAAAGACTTTTAGTCATAATAATTCCAAGTGCACCTGGTTGGGATTTTAGTGAAGCCAAAACAATTGTATTTTCTTATACGTCGTTCGGAAGAATTTCAGTCGACCGGCAATGTATAATTTAAAAAAAAATGAAAATGACTGTCGAAGTGATACTCGGTTGGTCTGAGAATAATCCATTAAGTTTAATCTCCGACCAAATAGGATTGATTCGATGTTAATTTTCACTTTTACCCGCGAATTTTTGGTCTACCCTTCTATGTCACAATTACTTATAATATCCGATCCTATGTTTCCTTGGTAAAAGACAATTCTGCTAAATTCCATTGACTAATAATCGGTTTACATTAGTTACTCATATCACTGCGGTTGTTTTATTTTGCAAATATCGAAATTTCAAAGGGGGCCAACATTAGGTGTATAAACACACATACAAACACACGAATACACATACATATATATATGTGTGTGTGTGTGTGTGTGTGTGTGTGTGTGTGTGTGTGTGTGTGTGTGTGTGTGTGTGTGTGAATACAGTCATATCTTGCTACGATGTGCAGACCGTTTCAATCATATTAGATATCATCAGGCAAGAAAAATTAAGGTACAAAAATTAAAAAGGTTCCAGACCTTTTCAAATTTTGAGGAGAGAAAATTTGCCACGACTGGCAGTGGGCAAAAATTAAACTTCTAATATATATATTAGTGTTGGGACGATTAATAGGAATCAATAATCTGAAAAATCGGAACGTTTTGCGGTATCTGTATTGGCATCGGAAAATGTGTGCCTATTTTCCGATCCGAAAAAAAACTATTCCTTTAATAATCATTTTTTTATTTGATTTTATTTACAACAAAATCTCCCACTGCTGGTAGCGATGATAAAATAATAAATATTTATTGATTTAAACTTCCAGTGAAACTAAAATTTATAGCGCACCATCCGCCTCACAAGTGTGTTTTTGCGTTTGAAAAGATTTATGCACCATTTTTCACGGTTACGGTCAAATGTCATGGTCAGAGCTTCTGCAGTTTATATACTCTCCTACAACCCGCACCACTGAACTGATCATGACTAAACCTGACATGATGATGGTCTTCGACTTAGGAATGGTGCACACTATTTTTCAAGGTCAAGGTCTAATGTTAAGGTCGGAACTTTGCTAGTAGTTAAATATTTAGAGATTCATAAAGAACCAGAATCGGAATCGGTTATTGTATCGGAATCGGGAATTTAGTGCGGAATCAGCAATTGTATCGGAATCGGGAAAAATATTGGAATTGCCCCTATCACTAATATGTATGTATATATATATATATATATATATATATATATATATATATATATATATATATATATATATATATTAAATAAGGGAGTAGTCACCAATAATGTGTATTTTTTAACATTATTTTATTATTCCGTGTCTTGGTTTTTCATTGAGAATTATGTTTGGATCATTGTAATAATGTTTTTAAGTTATTGAAATCGTTTACGCGCGTTTCAGACGGTCTGTGATGCGTCCTCGTCAGAAATTATTTTCAAATGTGTAAAAATGGCGATTTTCGTGGTTAGTTTGAAGTTTTTCCAAGGGGTGGAGGCTTGTAAGTGTTTATTATACATTGGTATGCTGAATTTTTATTGTTTTTTTATTTGGTTTGTCCAGGGAGGCGTTGACCTCGCTGTAGTCGCTGTCTCTTTCTGCTAATGTTTTTTTCTTTTCCTTTAGGGTGGGATAGGGTGTGTGTATGTGTGTGTGTGTGTGTGTGTGTGTGTGTGTGTGTGTGTGCGTGTGTGTTTATGTGTGTGTGTGTGCGCGTGTGTGTGCGTGTGTGTGTTTGCTTTTATTGGTTTGGGAATGTGTATATTGTTTTATAGTATTTTGGGGTTATTTGCTTCCTTAGGAAGGCGGCTGTGGTTCGAGGTCGTTACTAATGTGTATGTGTGGGGAGGGGGGGACTGGCTCTTCTGAAGTAAGGGTAGGGGTGCTTTCATTCTATTTTGATATCTATTTTTTGGATTCTTGGATTTTAGTATTGCGATTTTTCGTTTTAGTCTTATATTATGTTTGTTTAGAAAGAGGGGTGTATTTAAAATAGGGGATTTTTTAATGTTTCTATTTATTTGTCTCCCCATGTGGGTATGGCCAGACCCAGGATCGGTTCCTAGTGTGGGGAAGATTTTGTTCCCCAGAGGGGGGGCATTGGAGGGGGTGTAGGTATGGGAGGGGGTGATAGAAGGGATGATAGTCGTTTCAGTCATGAGGGGGTTCTCCTCCCCTGACTGAGGAGGGAGCGAGGTGTTGGAACAGATATTATACTATGGTTCTAGGTGTCTTCTAGTGTTGTTGGTTTCGAGGTTAAGTAGGGTTGGTAAGTGTGTTGTATTAGAGATAGGGGTGTTATGTCTGTGTGTGGTTGTATGCGCGCACGTGTGTGTGTTTTAATGTGTCGGTTCTGATTTATGTGTGGGTGTGTATATGTGTATGTGTATGCGTGTGCATGCGAGTGTATCTTGCAGTTCTGTTCAGTTCAGGAGTGAATCTGGTGATGAAGTTTTTTTCCTGTGTAAGTAAATAAAAATAATTGTCTGTTTGGAAGATTGGCATTATTTTGAAGCTGTTTCCACTGCATGTGTGTACGTGTTTTGAAACATAGAGGTGTCTGTTCTCTGTAATTTTGATGTTGCTCTTATGTAAGGCCACTCTATTGCTGAAATTTTTGGTGGCGCCTATGTAGGATTTGTTGCATGTTGTGCATCTTAGTGCATATACTACATTTCTGGAGGTGCAATTTAGATCCTTTTTTATTTTGAATGTTTGTGCTGAGTTTTTGAATGTGTATGTGTTACCTTCTATTATTATGTCACATACTCCACATCGCGGTTTGTTGCATTTTATAACTCCTTTTGTAGTATGCGGGACGAGTTTTGAGGAAGTTAGGATGTGTTTTAAGTTTTTGGGTTGGCATTTGCTTTTTATTATTTTTGTTGTTTTAAGTATGTTGTTTAGTTTGTCGTTCTGATTGAGGAGGATAAGGTTTTTTGTTATCTGTGTGAATAGTTCTGGGTTGTTTGTAGAGACTTTTGATGAAATGAAAGAAACTAATAGCGATAATGCCCCATCATATGACCTTGTAAAACGCTGGCATCATGAATTCAAACATGGCCGGAAGTCTGTGGAAACAGCTCCCAGACCTGGTCGCCGCCCACCTTCTGCCATTGATGAGGCATCTGTCCGTTAAGTTGAGGCTGCCTGTTGCAATATTTTGGGTTAATGGGGTATTTATTTAAATGCTGCCCACATCAGCATTATTTGGCACAAGGCCTGGAAAGTGGGAACCCCGCAGGCTCCCCTAAAGGAGGGGCACTCCTGTAATTTTAAAAATTGCCTGAATAACCCTGTCGGCATTCCCCGGTCGGGGCGCCTCAAGCAGCAAGCAATAAACTTGCCCCACCGGAAAGCCCGATGGCAAGGCCTGGGAGGGTGGACCTCCTAGGTATTACCCAGGCGGTGTACCTCAGTCCAACAGGTGCTGGGCCGGTTCCCGGCCCCTCACCTGTTGGGCTGAGTGTTAAGTGACGAATTCTTGACATGTACTACCCTGTCTCCATGCAACCGAAGCCGCTAGGAGACACATCCCATCATCCCAGGGGGTTAATGGGGTAGATATTTATTTGCTGCCCACCTCAGCAAAATGTGGCACAAGGCCGGAAAGTGGGAACCCCGCAGGCTCCCCTAAAGGAGGGGCACTCCTGCAATTTTAAAAATTGCCTGAGTAACCCCGTCGGCATTCCCCGGTCGGGGCGCCTCAGACAGCAAGCAATAAACTTGCCCCACCGGAAAGCCCGGTGGCAAGGCCTGGGAGGGTGGACCTCCTAGGTATTACCCAGGCGGTGTACCTCAGTCCAACAGGTGCTGGGCCGGTTCCCGGCCCCTCACCTATTGGGCTGAGTGTCAAGTGACGAATCCTTGACTGGTACTACCCTGTCTCCCTGCAGCCGAAGCCGCTAGGAGACACATCTCATCATCTCAAGAGAGTAATGGGGTAGATATTTATTTGCTGCCCACCTCAGCAAAATGTGGCACAAGGCCGGAAAGTGGGAACCCCGCAGGCTCCCCTAAAGGAGGGGCACTCCTGCAATTTTAAAAATTGCCTGAGTAACCCCGTCGGCATTCCCCGGTCGGGGCGCCTCAGGCAGCAAGCAATAAACTTGCCCCACCGGAAAGCCCGATGGCAAGGCCTGGGAGGGTGGACCTCCTAGGTATTACCCAGGCGGTGTACCTCAGTCCAACAGGTGCTGGGCCGGTTCCCGGCCCCTCACCTGTTGGGCTGAGTGTCAAGTGACGAATCCTTGACATGTACTACCCTGTCTCCCTGCAGCCGAAGCCGCTAGGAGACACATCCCATCATCTCAAGAGATTAATGGGGTATGATCCTACACAGTCGGACGATTCTATTTATAAACGATGCTGCTAAGAACTGACGAATCAAATTAATTCACGTTCTGCTACCAACCAATCAGAAACCAGAATTGCGTCATAAATATTAAACCTTTTCTGGAGCAATTTCACATGTTCTTTTTCCGGGTTTCGACACGGTAAGAATATTTTGTTCTGTGGAACTGTCTACTACAAAAAAGTCACCTCCCAGGAATTGTGTGTAACAGCGAACCATCTGAAACTGTTCTGAAACTCAAAATGGCTTACACTTCTAGACTGCCATTTTGGAAGATCGGCGCATTACTATTCGCCAAATAGCCGAAGATGTTAAGATTAGTACAGGGTCTGTGGAAACTATCATTCATGACCATTTGCATATGCATAAGGTGTCTGCCAGATGAACTCCCAGGTTGCTCACACCATTCCAGAAGCGAGAATGCGTCGAGTGCTCGAGGATGAATTTGGAGATGTGCTAAGAAGATAAGTCAAAGTTTTTCAAAAGACTGATTACATATGATGAAACCTGGTTCCATCACTATGATCCAGAGACCAAAGCCCAGTCAATGCAGTGGAAGCACTCTTGGACTCACCACCTCCAAAGAAAGCAAGGGTGCAGCCCTCCGCTGGCAAGGTCATGCTCACAGTCTTCTGTGACCAGGACGGAGTAGTGATAACAGATTTCCTGGCAAACGAGTACCACAATTGCAGGAGCCTATTATCCTTCACTTTTGAGGAAATTAAGGGAAGCTATCAAAATCAAGAGGCGGGTCAAGATCAGCAAAGGTAATCTCCTCCTGCAGGACAACGCTCCTGTCCACAACTCGCATGTCGCCAGATCAGAAGCATGGGCGTGTGGTTATGAAATCCTCCCCATCCTCCCTACTCTCCTGACTTTGCACCCTCTGACTTTCACCTTTTCCCAGCCATGAAGTTGTTTTTGAAAGGAAAGAGTTTCCCAGATGATGCAGCCTTGATTTCTGAAGTCACGTCGTGGTTGGAGGACCAACCTGGGGTGTTCTACAAAAAGAGCTGCATCAAACGATGGGAGAAATGCATAACTCTGGGTGGTTCCTACGTAGAGAAAGACTAATAACTGTGCCAAGTTTCGTTGCTCTACTGCTATTGGAAGTGGGTCAAGGGCATTACTTATTGCACGCCCCTCGTACCATATATATGTATCTATCTGTATTGCAACGTAAGAAATTTGGTATATATCCGATCTACTAATGCCTGATACCAAAGTCCGGTTGTTATATATATGACTTATTTAGCTTACACCGAGAAGAATAAGCTAGGGTCTCCTATTTGCGACCTCCTCAGAGTCAATTTATTATTGAAGTGAGGCAATATTTACTATAATAAGAGGTGCATTTGCAGACATGATGTGATGGGTGGATAACTGTGTGATTTTCTTTGTTGTTTTGATGGACAATATCGGGGGTTGCTATGATCTTAAATTCGCTTCTGTTTGACTAAAATAATTTCTGATTAATTTTCGTTTAGATTATTGCACCTTGGTGGCCTCAATTTAATTATTCTGTGTTTAAGAATCCTAACCTTATATATAATGCCGTAAAAATCCGACCAACCAAGAAGATTGTTCTGGCTATCAGATACTTATCAGTTGCTATACTCTGGCAAAGTACTTTTAGGTATACGTGCACAGACATACACACATATCCATGCATAGATACATCCACACACACACACACACACACACACACACACACACAAAGACCTCAATACGTGCGTAGAGATGAGTAGTATATGGCAATTAAGTTACACAGATTTTTACAGCGTTTTATCCTCGTCAGGATTCATAAGACTATTGAATGGAACTGATGTTACTTCGTGTTTGCTAGTTAGCCAACCATGTGTGTGTGTGTGTGTGTGTGTGTGTGTGTGTGTGTGTGTGTGTGTGTGTGTGTGTGTGTGTGTGTGCATTTCCCTACCAAATAAATCTGTAAATTTTCAGTCTACGCACTCGAGATTTGACATACGGGGTATTGAGATGTGGGAAAATCTTTTTAATCGGGTTTTGGCCAGACATGTTGCTGTTAAGGAGTCAAAGTTCAACGATTTGACCGTTGAAAACTCTACCAAACTCCTCCGCCAATTTTTAGTCTAAACACTTGAAATTTTAGATATAGGTAAGTTGGACATGGATCTAACTTTATAATTCAATTTGACCCTCAAACAATAAATGCTAAGGGGTCATAATTGGGGTCAAAGTTTTTAAAAAATGACCTACTGCGAGCGCTACCAAATTACTAAGCCAATTTTGGGTCTAAACATTTGAAATTTTACATAAAGTATATTCAGACATAGGGCAATCGGTTTGGGGCTGAAAATTTGACTGCCAAGGGGTCAAAGTTGAAAAGATTTTACCTTTGCGGTCTCTAGCAAACTATTAAGCTAATTTGAGGTCTAAACATTTAAAATTTTTAATAAAGGGTATTCAGACATGCAGTAAGCTTTTTAATCAGTTTTGGGGCGGAAATTTAGCTGCCAAGGGGTCAAAGTTTACAGCGTTGACTTTTGCAGACTCTACCAAACTCCTTCGTCAGTTTTGGGTCTAAACACTTGAAATTTTAGATGTAGGTTACGTGGACATGGCTCAAACATTTTAATTTAATTTGAACTCAAAACAATAAATGTTAAGGGGTCAAAATTGGGGTCAAAGTTAAAAATATTGACGTCTGCAGTCTCTACCAACTTTTCTCTATGGTAGTTATTGAAACCTATTATATAGAAAGGCATTACCGTATATATTCATACATTTTAATATATACATATAAACTTATGAACAGCACATAGGGCCTGGGTAAAGCCAGGCAGAACTGATAGTATATATCTATAAAAGTGATGGTGTGTGTGTGTGTGTGTGTGTGTGTGTGTGTGTGTGTGTGTGTGTGTGCATTTCTCTACCAAATCACTCTGTCAATTTTCGGTCTACAGACTCGAGATTGGACGTAAGGGGTCTTGAAGTTTGGGAAAATCTTTATAATCGGTTTTTGGCTAAAAATTTGGCTGTCAAGGGACCAAAGTTCAACGATTTAATCTTTGAAAACTCTACCAAATTCCTTCGCCAATTTTGCGTCTAAACACTTGAAATTTTAGATGTACGTTACTTGGACATGGATCTTTGTTTAGGGATCAAAATTAAGGTCAAAGTTTTTTAAAAAATTCACCTCTCCGGCTATACCAAATTACTCAGCTAATTTTTGGTCTAAACACTTGAAATTTTACATAAAGTGTATTCAGACATGGGGCAAGCGTTTTTTATCGTTTTTAGGCCGAAATTTTGGTTGCATATAACCCTCCCTCCCTCCCCTAATTTATAGCTTTTCCTTATTCCATCGATAAATAAATCTATATATACCAATATTTCGCTTTGTATATATCTGCAGTCATCGACATACAGTCCTGTTTCGTTGTATCACAACTCATCAGTGCTGCTAGACTAGCACCTTAAGCCGAGGATTGAACTTAGAACCATCGCGTTGGCAGTCAGCAGTTCTACCGATCGACCCACGGGAGCGGCGCCCGTAAATTATCTCGCCAAATGTCTATTTAGACAAACACCTGTCCACCACCTTTTCAGTGCTCTAACTGCTTGTTTATAAATAAACAGTGAGCGTCGCATTTTTCAGCCAATTAAGTAGCGGGTGAGATTATTTACGACATTGCTCTACCAAATGAGGGGGGCTTAAAATATTTGTAGTCATCGACATACAGTCCTGTTTCGTTGTATCACAACTCATCAGTGCTGCTAGACTATTACCTCTCCCAAGCCGAGGATTGAACCTAGAACCAGTCGTTGACAGTCAGCAGTTCTACCGATCGACCCGTAAATTATCTCGCCAAATGTCTTATTTAAACAAACATTTGTCCACCACTTTTACAGTGCTCTAACCGCTTGTTTATATATATATATATATATATATATATATATATATATATATGAGAGAGAGAGAGAGAGAGAGAGAGAGAGAGAGAAAGAAATAATGAAATGGGTCGGATGTTATATCTAATGACTAATCATATCTGAATTATTTCATTTAAATTCTGGATTAAAAAACCTCTCTAAAATATTTATTTTATTAAAACACTTGGATGATCAAGAAACTGCAGTAAATATTTAAGTTAAGTAATATTGAATAATATATAAGTAATATGTAAATATGTGTGGGTGTTTGTAGAATTTCATGTCTATGCGCTTATGTTATTTATATTATGAAATAATATAATGTATTAGACTTTTATCTCGTTAAAAAAAAACAGGAAAAACTTATAGACCGTTGACTTAGAATGAATGCGTTAAGCCATTTATGGCATTTAACCCTTAATTGTGCACCGAACGGATATCATAATGACTAGTTCGCTCCACAATATCATAACAAAAGTCCATACAAATTTTCAGCCAGATCGATCCAGCAGTGTTCGAGAAAAAGTAGGATGGACAGATGGAGAGGCAAACAGAGAGAAATATAATATATATTATAAATATTTAAACAATATACAATACTTAAGTAGTAGCAGTGTTAGTAGTATATATATATATATATATATATATATATATATATATATATATATATATATATATATATATATCACAATACTACACGCTAGATTCAGCCACTCTGATGAGTCGTAGACGACGAAACACGTGTCAGTGGATAATTATATTTTAAAAAACAATATATATATAATGAAATAAATAATATATATATAATGATCAGTGAATGAAATAAACGGTGAAGTGTTTTTATGTTTATTTTTCATATATATATATATATATATATATATATATATATATATATATATATATATATATATATATATATATATATGAAAAATAAACAAAAACACTTCAACGTTTATTTCATTCACTGATCATTCCCACCTAAAATACAAAATGTTCTGAGTAGCTTACTTGCTCTAAGTATATTTTCATACTATATAACACATATTTTAAAGTGTGTATCACGTTTTGTTAGTCAACTTATCGAGTTTCGAACCTCATAAAGAAATCTAACCGTATTCCACGTTCATCCAAGTGTAAAATAGGTAAAGACAACGTTAAAAAAATAAAGTATTTTGGCATCTAAAATATGCATAGTTATGCTAAAATGAATATCGCTTACGTTTGAACAAAATCTTCGCAGGTAGCAGGTACTTACCATTTTGCAGACTGCTCCCCTTTGCGAATTACTAACTGTTTAAAGGCTGCTTCAGCGTTCTTCTCCGCTTGGGTGCGATCCGTTTCGTTTTGTGTGTTCTTTTCTTCCTTTTTTACGTTTGTTTTTGTTTTGTTTTTTGTTTGTTTGTTTTTGTTTTTTTGTTTTTTGTTGTTTTTTTTGTTTTGTTTTTTGTTTTTTGTTAGTTTATTTGTTTTTGTTTTTTTTGTTTTTTTTTTTTTGTTTTTTTTGTTTTTTCTTTTCGATGTGATGCAAGTTAAAACAAGTTCACAGTTGACGAAATGTCGTCTGCATGGCACGAACGTTTCTCGGAGCTATTAAATGATTTACATGCGTGAGTCGCCTATCAGTCAAAAAAAAGAAAAAAAAATGGCCGGGCGGATTAACCCACATTTGCTTCATTTGGCGTCCGAAACAACAACAAAAAATGCTTCTCCCTCCGTTTCAAAAGCAGATTTGGTTACTCCGTAACAAAGTCAATCTGGAATATGATTTGTCATTTGCAATGTGCATTTGCCGACGTCGTTAACAGAGGCGAGGGGGGAAATTCTTCTTGTAGATTGGCTGAGGAGAGCGATGTCAATAGGTCCACGAAATATCACCTTATCAAACAGAGATTAACCTCTGCAAATAAATCACCATTTATTGTCCTTGTCCACATGTTCGCCTGTCCGTTTTATACTCTCTCGTTCCTCTGCGCGCTACAGACCGAAAATCATATACTAATTATGAACTAACTCATGTTCTTCAAATGGTTTGTAACACACAAGACTTAAACCAGCAAGGTTATCTGCCGTTGGACCGACCGATTCACTCAATACAAACTATAAGTTCACCTTACTTTTTATGACATCTATCATTAGTTATATACACATAATCATGTTGACACGCCGGTTCTCGTTTAGATCATCGAAGTTAAGCAACGACAAACTTGACCAGTACCAGATGGGTCACCAATTTGTTCAATTTCTATGCACTCTATGTATGTAGCACTGAAGTTTATCCTTCGGTGTCCAAAATTAAAGCGGGTAAACTCGTTTCTGCGCACTGAATTTGTGCAGTTCTGAATTAATGTAAACAAATAATTATATTTTGACCAACCAGAGAACTTTCTGAATTTATTGGAACTGGTTTTTGGAGCCATCAACCCCCTTTAAAAGAGCCAGATTTTCTTTCATTAAAAAGTTGAGACCAAAAATTCAGACAATGCTATGTCTCCTTAATCGCCCCAATTCTCAACTCACGTAATCATACACTGTCACCCGCATATTCACACTTATAAAGCGCGACACACACACGCACACACACACACACACACACACACACACACACACACAATGAGTGCTTGAAAGCCATGAATCCTTTAATGTCCTCTGCTTATTTAAAACAACTCATCAATTGAAATATTTCCAAACAATTATCACTGAACTATTGTCTAATATGCTAAACAAAGAACATTAACTCTTATAAACAATTTTCATTGAATTATAATTTATTTTATTGAGCAGAGAAGTTTTGAATATGATTTTCCTGACTTCTCAAACTCACGGCTCTTAATTAATCGATCCAGACTTCTTCTAATATCTCAACTAATGAACGCCTTTGTTTTTACAAGAACTCTAAAAATGTTCATAAACCTTCTGTTTTCATATTGCTGTGAACCTTCCATTTTGAACATATATAAAATATCTCTTTTGTGAAAGTATTCCTTCTTAACTCATTATTTTGTTTTGTTTACTGTATGACAATGTCTCTTGTTTTTCTCATATTTGATTATAAAACCTGTAAATCTTTTTGACTGAAAATATTTATCTGAATCCGGCTCATCCCCAAAATATATCCCTCCCTACAAAACACCCTAAAGTAAAATGACCAAAACCGGCGTGAACACATTCCTAAAAATTAATGACCGTCTCCCTAAAACTGATGATCGAAATCCCATATGTATTGCGCCGGGACATAGAAATTTCCAGGTTTGTATTTGGAGGTGCATTTAAAAACCACTGGAAGAGATGCACCTTTAGGTTATCCTTAATACATGTATCTAGAAAGAAAACTCTGATGTAAAAACTGAGGTCTATTGTTTGATCTGTTCTGTGGCAAGAAACCTGAAGACAAACGGTACAAACCGAAAGCAATATTGAGAAAAAAGCATAAATCATTTTTAAAAAGAAATGGAAATACAAATGGACAAGGGTTACCAAGTAAGAAGACTGGACATAGTAATAATTAGTGGAGGGGGAAAATACCAAATAATAGATTTTTTGGTTCCATCACATGAATTAGAAGTGGAAATAATGAAGTGGAAGAAGATAGACTCCATGGAACTTTCCAAAGAGATCAATGGAATAGTTAACGTAAATAAAATTACCGTAGTAATAATAAGTTTATGGGACATTAGGAAGTTCTGAGAAAAAAAATGGAAAGAAAACTAGGAAAAATTGGAATCAAACCACGGCCGATGAAAACAGTCAAATATTAAGAAAAGTTCTTGGGTACGGAAACCAACCTACATAGGCAATATACACTGACAAACCATAGGTAACTAGAAATAAAATAGTACTTTGTAAACGCAAAAAGAATTATATCTAAAACACATTTAAACGAACACGAGGGAACTGAAACTGCTGAGTTAGATTATGAGAGACTGTTATACCCTTCACACGCATACAAAATATCGTTTGGTATCATAAAAACTGATTCTTGAATATCTTCAAGGATAGGAAAGTCGAGGAAGGAGGGATATCACCATCCAGACGTCGACTGGAAACATGTAGAGTAGACTGAAATCTTTTGGAGGCTATTCTCACTCAAATTTTAGAGAAAGTCACTGATCGTTAACAGCACGATATCTCCCAACTTCTTTTTTTCTTCTTATTACCCCTATATATAAAAATGAACTCATTTTTCCCTTCTGATTTTGACCTTAATAGGATTAAAAATCAAGACATTTCATGCAAATGTAATACGCACACACTGCAGCACAATATCTGAGGTGTGTTATGGGCCTGTTACCTATCCACTTTCTCGATAATCGTAGATTCCTTTATTCTATCTGCTGAGAGTTCACTGCCAAAATCGGTTAAGATCAATGGAAGTGGTAAAATCTTTTCTCTCTAATAAATTCCTCCTTCCCCCGCCACCACTTAACACCGTTGCGGGATCGTCCACAAGAGACAGTTATGAAGGAACACCGATTTTGGTTTTCTTTACTTCGTAGTTACTTAAAAAAAACTGGAATGGAATTTTAATTCTACTGGGTGAAACGCACAATGGAGTTAACCGAATCGAGGGGTTATTTATGCCATTTTTTCGCTTTATTTCGTTTTGTAGTTGATTAAAAAACTGGAATGGAAGTTTAATTCTACTGGGTGAAACGCACCATGGATTTAACCGAATCGAAGGGTTATTTATGCCATTTTTTCGCTTTTTGCTGTGTTATTTTATTTTTGTTTTTCCGAACACGTCCATTCATTTTTTCCCCTGATTTATGCTTTTTGTTTTTACGATTTCTTTTTTACAGAAGTTTTACGTTTGTTCGCTGGGTTTTTTTTTTTTTTTTTTTTTTTTTTTGAACGTTTTTTTCGTTTTGCCGATTTTTTAATCGTTTTTATTTTTAATTTTATATTTAAACAGGGTTATTACTTCGCTTATTCTTTACTTTACACACCCCCTTACACACACACCTCCAGACAACCGGGAAACGCCGGGTACCCCCGCTAGTCATGTATAAAATTAATTCGATTGAATTATTGAAGATCCATACAGCAAGTGAGTTACAATATTAATGGAAAGTATCAGGTGTATACTAGGAAATCTGTCGAGACTTACTGTCACTCACTCACAGTGAGTAAGAAATCATCATCATCATCATCATCATCATCATTAATGATTTGACGATGCTTACGCGGTTAATAACACGGAACAACAACCTGGGTGTACCAGGTTTGAATCCCGTTCGTTCCATAGAAAGATTTCCACTTAAGATGTTGGCAATCTTCACGTGGTCCCTCCCGTTAATACTTCATATTTTTCTAAAATATTTTTATCTGGAAAAGTATAGGGAAAATGAGTACCAACAATAATCATCTGATTCTAAACGCATGAAAGGTACTCAACAACAACAACAACAACAACAACAACAACAACAACAACAACAACAACCATCATCATCATCATCATCATCTGTAAGCGCATATGTGCATAGGGCATTTCTTATACTTTAATAGCAAGTTGGAAAGAATCCAAGATGTCCACAAGTGAATCCGGCGGATAATATGAGAGGGGGGTAAGAAACTCAGAATCCGATTAATCAACGGAAAGTAATTCGGGTTTTTTTTCTTCATCTTTTTTGTCTCTTTTTTATCTTGTAAGTTTGATCTTCTTAGCTATTTTGATCAACGAGTGCAAACATGAATTCATTTGTTACACCAGAAAAAAAAATCATAATTGGAATCGTAAGTCAGGAAAAGATTAAACGATGCATCAATTCAATCGATCGGACTTTCGGTCATCGTAGAATTTGGAATTATTAAAGTGTCAGACAAAATATATAATTATATATTTTATAGTTTTATTGTGTATGGAGGAAGCGAAAGTTATGACAAGCAGATACAGAGTTTTAGTCATATAGATTTTTTCACTCTGTGTGTGTGTGTCTCTCTCTCTCTCTCTCTCTCTCTCTCTCTCTCTCTCTCTCTCTCTCTCTCTCTCTCTCTCTCTCTCTCTATCTATCTATCTATCTATCTATCTATCTTCATCTGTATTTCTCCTCCTATACGGCATAATCGTGTTGACACACCGGTTCTCGTCAGATCACCGAAGTTAAGTAACGTTGAGCCTGGTTAGTACCAAATGGGTGACCATTTTAGAATTCTAGGTGTTGTATGTGTTATAACATTTATAAAACAAAAACGATTTTAACAATATGTTATCATTTCTGAATGGTGACAGAATTAAATTGAGGGTTGCAACAAAAAATATGTTGGGTCTTTTTCGTCAAGTAGTCTGCATCTGATTCTCCCTCCTCTGGCGCTTTTTATTAATGAGGAAGGCGGCTCCGGGATACCACATGACTTTAAAAGATGCATGGTTTTTCTTTACTTCATTTTTCCTTCTAAAACTCGTTGCGAAAAAATATTTTTCGACGATAACATTTGCGAAATAAAAAGGTCAATGTTTTGATGATGAAATATTAAAAAATGAAAATTAACAATATTTTTTTTTCTTTCCAAGGGTGGGGCTAAACATCGAAAAAATAATAATAACAATAATTTTTTTGTTAATAAAAAAATAGAAAAAAGTACATACGTCGCTAATTAGTGAAAAATAACCATTTTATTCGTTTTCTTTTTCTGATTTTTCCAAAAATATATTTTTTTATTTTTCTGGTTGACATTTACTTTAAAAGAATTTTAGAAAATGCTGCTCAGCAATATTAAAATCTTATCACGATGTAATAGAATGATTGCAAGTAAAAATAAAAGGTTACAATATAAACTTAAAATTCCTGTCCCTCAAACATTGAAATAACTTGTACTATGATTTATTAGAGACCATGTTTGGCGACGATAGTGGCTTTGAGTATTGCCATGAACAAAACTAACAATTTAAATTGTGTACAAAAGTTATTTTCAACGAAGGAAGAAAATGAGGGATACATATAGACGTATATGCATGATTAAATAGTAATGGACGAAACGTTGAATAGAAGGGTCACCAAGTAGCAAGTGCTACCTAAAACATAAAAACAATGTTGAAAATGAAAAATTGAGAAAAACAAAATTTTATAACAAAACATTTTTATATTTTGCATTTTTATAAGTATATAGAAGTTATTTTCAATCAGTAAATGTTCATAGTGCAAACACTGTGTTGCATAGATAAGGTCAGCACACCCGAAACAAACAAAAATGAGAACAAAAGAGGTTGGTCATTTAACTCTGACGCAAAGACCGTCCTGGTCATTGAACTCTGACGCAAGAATCAAACGTCAGCACGATCTAGACAAATTGAGCAAAGCAATAAATAATAAAGACAAAATATGAATCGGAAAATCACTTTCAGGAAGGTTACTGCGAACTAAAAAAAGAACAACAAGTTAGTTTGAACGAAAGGATAGTCGTTGGGACAAGTGGTGTTGTCCGCATTCCGGCTATCGTCACCAAAACTATAATATCTCTCTCGTTCGCTCACTTCACGCCACGCCGTCTATCAAATAAAGCGGCTGTTTCATAAACAAAACGTTGTCATTTTCCTTATTCAGTACACATGATGTAACACGCGTTTGGTAAAGAAAATAGAATTAGTATTCACAAGTCTATATGTTCAAGTGCAGAATATTATGCGCATATAAGTAATATATGTATATAAGTAATATATGTATATAAGTAATATATGTATATGAGTAATATATGTATATAAGTAATCTATATGATATAATGGACTGATCCAACACCCCTCAGATGAATGGACTGTTACGTCTATAAAAAGACAAGCAAACTCTCCTCACGTGGGAGACAGAATTTAGTACGGAGCTGTCAATGGACGCTTAGAAATGTGTGTACCTTTTTACCTAAATAAACCCTTTCTGTACAACTCCAGTAATGACTTGTTATTCATATAATCTACGATATAACAACTGGCGACGAAGAATTCGAACGAAACTCACTAAAAAACAAAGCGAAGGAAAAAGCACACAAGAAGATTAACGAGCAGAAAACAAAAGAAATCCAAAGAAGGAAGAAGAAAAAAACTTCGACAGAGCCAACATTTAAAAAGTAAGTGTTTCAGTCGGTTACGGTCCTAAAAAAAAAGAGAGAAATTGACATTTTGAAGCGAACATATTTTTGAAAAGAACATTTAAAAAAAAAAAAAGTGTCCATTTCAAGTTTTATTCGGCTGGAAGTGTTTTTTCTCTTCGGAAGGAAATTGTGCTTTTAATTCATTGAATTTATAGGACATTTGAGTGAATCTTTTGTTTAATTGTGTGGCTTTGTAAAAAAAAAAAAAAAAAAATTTTAACATGGAGCAATTAGCGGAATTCACTAGAACTATGCAATCGGCATTGTTTGCACAATAAAAGCAAATGGAATTACTTCAGCAACAACAATTGAAGCAAAGCGAAATACTACAGAGTATTTTAACGCAGCAGAAAGACTGTCGTTTCACTCCTGAAGGAATAGCAAATTCTTTATCCGAATTTGTATACGAGCCGACAAATGGGTTAACTTTTCCGGCATATTTTCGGAGATACGAAAATATTTTTGCTAAGAGATGTCAGTCTTGGACAGACGAAGAGAAGATTATCCTTCTTCTTCAAAAACTTGGATCTCAGGAAAATACACAGTATACGAATTTTATCCTGCCAAAGAAACCTGAAGAGATTTCTTTTAGTGAAACAATAAAAATATTGTCAAACATTTTCAGTGAACGAGATAGTCTATTCTATACACGTTATAAATGTTTAAATATCACGAAGCAGGAGGACGAAGAGTTTATTACTTATGCAGGGAAAGTGAATGCTCATTGTGAATCCTTTAAATTAAAAGACCTCAAAGAGGATATGTTTAAAAGTCTAATCTTTGTGCAAGGTTTAACAGCCTCTAAAGATAAGGATATTCGTTCAAGGATATTATCCATTATGAACCAAGACACAGAAATAACGTTACAAAAAGTTACGGAAGAGTGTCAGAAACTGTTAAATTTAAAGCAGGACAATACAAGAATCGAAGGAAAAAATTTTGAAGAAAAAAATATGGAAAAAAAAAATGGAAACGGTGATGAAATGTGCACACGAAAAATCCTGTAAGACATGTGGGGGAAAAACCACTTCACTAAAGATTGTTACTTTAAATACAAAATATGTAACAAATGTAATAAAAAAGGCCATAAATCAACGGTATGCAGGAAAAGAAAATACCGAAAAGCAGAAATAAAGACCATTGGTTCTAAAAATGAGTCTAGGTGTGATAAAAGAAAATATATTGAAATTAAAATTAATGGCTGCAATGTGAACTGTCTTCTAGATACGGGAAGCGACATAAGTATAATTGACGAAGTAACTTGGAAGAAAATTGGGTTTCCAAAGTTACAAAATACAAAAATAAATTGCCAGAAGTGTCTCTGGAAATAAACTAAAATTTAAGGGTGAATTTTTTACCAATGTGTCTCTAAAGGAGAATGCTGTGAAAACCAAGTTATATGTCGTACCGGGGGAAAATTCTAATTTGTTCTGTATAGACTTAATGATTCTTTTTAATTTATGGGGAAACCCCATAAGCTCATTTTGCAATAAAGTAAGTCTGGCGGGTTTAGAAAATTCTAAACTACCAGGAAAGTTTATTGACGAATTAAAAAAAGACTTTAAAGAGGTATTCTCTGAAGGTTTGGGTTGCTGCACGAAAACGGAGGTGAAATTTGAACTAAAGGACGAAGTTAAACCAGTTTTCAAACCCAAAAGAAAGGTTCCATATTCAGCATTAGAAACTATAGAGAAAGAATTAAAGAGACTTCAAGATATTGGAGTAATAGAAAAAGTGGACTACTCTGAATGGGCTTCACCCACGGTTTACGTTAAGAAGAAAAATAATAAAATCAGGGTATGCGCGGACTTTTCGACAGGTCTAAATGATTGTCTCAAGGAGCATAACTACCCGCTTCCTACCCCAGAGGAAATTTTTTCGAAGTTAAGCGGAGGAAAAATTTTTACAAAAATTGATTTGTCTGAAGCGTATTGGCAAGTAAAAGTCCAGGAAGATTGTGCTAAGTACCTGACATTAAATACCCATAAGGGACTATTTTCACTAAAACGTTTGCCTTTTGGTTTAAAAGTAGCCCCAAATTTGTTCCAGCAAATTATGGATACAATGCTAGCAGGTTTGGATTTTGCTATGGCTTATCTAGATGACATCCTTATAAGAAGTAAAAATGTGGAAGAGCATAAGATCCACATTGGCAAAGTATTCGAGAGAATATCAAACTATGGATTGAAAGTGGCTCTCGAAAAATGTAATTTTGGGATGGACAAAATTGAATATTTGGGACAAGTGATTGATCGAAATGGTAGAAAACCTAATCCTAATAGGACTGAAGCAATCAAAAACATGCCTAGACCAGAAAATATAGTGCAGCTACAGTCATTTTTGGGACTAGCAAATTATCATAATTCTTATATCCCAAATATGCATGAACTAAGAGCACCTTTAAACGAATTATTGAAAAAGAATAAAAATGGCTCTGGACAAAAGAATGTGATGAAGCATTCCTAAAGATTAAAAAATGTCTGTTATCGGATTTAGCACTAGCTCACTACGATCCGAAAAAAGAATTAATTGTAGTAGCAGATGCGAGCGAATACGGTTTAGGTGCTGTGCTACTACACAGACTCAAAGATGGATCGACTAAACCAATTATTCATGCCTCAAGGGTTTTGCTACCCGCAGAAAAAAAATTATAGTCAGATAGAAAAAGAAGGTCTGGCAATTGTATACGCCATGAGGAAATTTCATAGGTTCATCCATGGAAGATGTTTTATCTTGGAAACGGACCACAAACCTTTGTTATCGATTTTTGGTTCCAAAAATGGAGTTCCTACTCATACGGCTAATAGGTTACAAAGATGGAGCATGATTCTGTTAAACTACAATTTTAAAATGAAACACCTAGCATCCAGCAAAATTGCACACGCAGATGGTTTGTCCAGGTTGATCCCAAATAAAACTGAATTAATTGAAGAAACTGTTATAGCTGCACTAAAAGAAGAAAATGAACTAACATATATATTAATAAATACTGTTAGGGAACTTCCGGTAACACTTGAGGAAATAAAGAAAGCAGCAAGAACAGATGAATACATTAACAAGATAAAAAAACAAGTGGGACAAAAAGAAAAGAAGAGGAAAGGATTAACAGTTTTTCCATTTTCAAAGTGCGATGAAACTCTAATGTACGCAGATAGAGTGGTAATGCGACGGGACACCGGACGATGCCGGGTGTTCCGTTCAGCTAGGTGAAGATAAGAATGCTTATGGCCGGGGGGCGTGCTGATACTGTGTCAAAGATTAAGACAGGCGTTTATGAGATTTTCGGGAGACATGGTATCTGTTTTAATGGCGGAAAAAAAAGAGATAACTCTGAAAATGGGAATTTCGACAAAGAGATTATTTTTCTAGTTGGATCTGGCGAGAATGAGTTTTAACTAACGTAATTGATTCGGACAGTCTCGAGAATTTGGGTTCCAAATGTCTACTCGGAGTCGGGGACCCGGGGTGTTTTAACTCGGAGACCACCAAGCTAGTTTGACAGATATGTTCACAAAACAATAGAGAAAGGGAAAAGAATAAGAAAATAGGGGGGATAGAGAAAGAAATTCACAAGAGAAGAAAGAGGGGGGGGGAATAGAAGATAATGGAGAAAAGGAAGGAAGATGCTTTTGATATAAACAATGATTGCCTACTCGAAAAGAGATATAGAAGGGTTTTGGCAGTCTTTGGCTAGCGAGCGAAGCGTACACATCGGCTCTCGCCCCGCCTGGGGTGAGAGGGGCAGAAATCTCAATAAGAACTAACTTGAAAAGATCTTGTTCTTAGCTAGAGAATTAACCTGATATCTCAAGTATACAACCTGCATCACGAAGCGCGGATAACGAAAACACGACTTTAAACAAATGTAGAATGATTGCAAATAATTATTTTATTTGGTTTAAACGAAAATGACCTCAGAGTTTTTTCTTTGTTTTTCGATTGCCGGCATAAGTGAAGATGCAGTTTATTTCAGGTATGCCCTGACGCCAGACGACGAAGACACATACACGAAACCTGAGTGACGGCCGAAGAGGACAATGTTGTCACACGGATTTGGGGTCATGCACGTTTAACGTGCCTTGAGTAGCGGAGGTATGTTTTCCAGTGACCAGTGCGAGTCTGGTCACGCTGGAGGGGTCCACCACTAGACGACGCATGCCCGGGACACGAAAGTGTCACATTCACGTGCCAGTGACATATATCTATTATAATCTGGTGCCGATGACTATCACGATCTGTTGCCGTGACTCTTGTGTCACAACGTGATGCGCGTGACACGTCCCGTTACAGTAATACCTCAAGTATTACAGAAGAGAATTTTAAAAGAATTCCACATGGGACATCCTGGAATCTCCAGAATGAAAGCACTAATGAGAGCATATACGTACTGGCCTGGAATGGATCAGGACATAGAAAAAATGATAAAATTATGTAAGGGTTGCCAACTAGCAGCAAAAGCGCCGCCCACTAAGACGCAACCTTGGCCTAAAACAGATATACCATGGATGCGGATCCATATAGATTACGCAGGACCTCTAAAAGGATATTATTACCTGGTAATAGTAGATAGCATGTCGAAATGGCCAGAATTTTTTAAATTCAAACATCCTACAGCGGCAAACACAATAAAAGCGTTGGACGAGGTATTTGGGCGTTTTGGCGTACCAAAAACAATTGTTAGTGATAATGGCACCATGTTCAAAGGTCAAGAATTTAAGATCTACTGTGAGTCACTGGCCATAGAGCATATCACAACACCAACTTTTAGCCCTCGATCTAACGGACAAGCTGAAAGATTTGTCGATACTTTTAAACGAGCGTTAAAAAAGAACGATAACATCGACACTGAAGAAAAAAGTCTTCAGAAATTTTTAGCAGTGTACAGGATAACGCCTAATCCGAATACAAATGCAAATTTATCCCCAGCGGAAATAATGTTTGCCAGAAAAGTGCGCTCTGTGTTTGACCGGTTAATTCCGAGTAAAAAAGTAAAAAAAAGTGTAAAAGATAATGTACGATACAAGATATATAAGGACGGGGATAAAGTTTTTTTCAACAATTATCGGGCAGGGAAGAGTTTTTGGGAAGAAGGCATAATCTCAAAAAGAATTGGAAGAATGGTCTACATTATAAAAGGTCAGACATTTTCCCACAAAAAACATATAAACCAACTCAGACCCCGATATATTAAAATAGTTAAAAACAATGAAGTACCGATGGAAGTACTGTATGACATTTTTCACATAGAGCCTCCAAAAAAGGAAGCACCAGTAACGGAAAATACAAGTCACTCTCCAAAATCCAAAAATTCGCAAACGCAAATTTTAAGGAGAAGTGAAAGAAAAAGAAAAAGAACTGAATTTTTTGGACAAAGTCAAAAAAGAAAAAAATGGTGAAGCGAAATTCTAGGGAAGAATTTAGCTTGGGAGGAAGGTGATATAATGGACTGATCCAACACCCCTCAAATGAATGGACTGTTACGTCTATAAAAATACAAGCAAACTCTCCTCACGTGGGAGACAGAATTTAGTACTAAGCTGTCAATGGACGCTTAGAAATGTGTGTACCTTTTTACCTAAATAAACCCTTTCTGTACAACCCCAGTAATGACTTGTTATTCATATAATCTACGATATAACACTATATAACACTAAAACTCTGTCGTTCTTGGTTGTTTGCTTGTTTGCTTGCGCAATATCCTCCTCCTCCTCCTCCTCCTCCTACTACTACTACTACTACTACCATGCCTCTTCTTCTTGCTACTACTATTAATTCTCCTCTTTACAACTACTACTACGCCTCCTCTTACTACTACTACTACTACGCCTCCTCTTCCTTATCCTACTATTACTACTACTGGTTGGCATGTATACTCTAAACAGAATGACTAATAGAAATCTATCTATATTTTATTTTTCATTTTAATATACTTTCATACAAATGTTTCTGTTATGTCACAAAAAGCTATTTTCTTTACATCACAAGTGTAATTCCATAGCTAATATAACATACTGACCCCTTAGGGGATGTTTTGCAACTATTCTATATTACAACTATACTGTCGCAATTTTCTCACAAATAAATAACTTTGATCTGTTGACAACGTATTGTTTTTTACTGTGTACGTTTTCAGCGGCCTACTTTTTTTTGCGTTTAAAATTATCCAAATAAACAATTGTTAATACTTTCTGCATTTTTTTTTTTACATCGTTCATTTCCGTATTACGTTTAAGTTATTTTAACGCAACTCAATGGCTGTAAGTTTGTTTTTTTTTTCAAAAATAAACAATTATAAACAGAATGACTCATAGAAATCTATCTATATTTTTTTTTAATTTCAATATACTTTCATGGAAATGTTTCTGATATATCACAAAAAAACAATTTTCTTTACGTCACAAGTGTCATGCTCATACATTAATTCCATAGCTAATATAACATACTGACCCTTTAGGAGATGTTTTGCAACTATTCTATATTACAACTATACTGTCGCAATTTTCTCACAAATAAATCAACTTTGACCTGTTAACAACGTATTTTTTTTTACTGTGTACGTTTTCAGCGGCCTAATTTTTTTTTTTTTTTGCGTTTTAAATTATCCAATGGTACAAAAAAAAAAAAAATTCTTCGTTTCTTTTTCTCTCTTAGTTTCCCCTCTCTGTCCTGCTCTAAGTAAATCTGTCGACCTAGTCCACAAATTCCAAAATTTCATCATGACAAGTTTCAAGAAAAAATACACGATTAAACCCGGTTCTCCAACTTCCAACGTAGACCCCTACTACCATGTCTCCTTCTCCAACATCAGGGGTCTACGTTCTAACCTTCCAGAGGTTGAAACCCAATTACAGGAGACTAAACCAGACCTTTTATTTTTAAGTGAAACTGGCATTGGACAGGCTATTTCCCTTGATGAGTTTGCAATTACAGGATACTCTAACTTAACTTCTAAATCTGACCCCCAAGATCGCCATGGGCATGGAATATGTGCCTATATTAAAGATAGCTTTCCATGTGGGAGGGACATCTCCAGGGAAGATCCTAACTTACCTTATATGTGCTTCCGGGTTGCTTTAGCTCACACTACTGCATTTATATTTACTCTCTATCGCCCCCACAACAGCGGAGTTACTATCTTTCAAAGCATATCTGAGAAAATTGACCAAGTCCTTTCTACTTATCCTGCAGCTAACATTCACGTATGTGGAGACTTCAATGTTCACAACGTCGAATGGTTGACCCACTCAAACAAGACCGATGATGAGGGGAGGTTCTGTCATGATTTCTCCATTGCCTATGACCTCACTCAGATTGTTCAGGAACCTACCCGTGTGCCCGATAATGACGGCCAGTATGCGAGCCTACTAGACCTTTTTCTCACAACTTGCCCTGAACTATGTTCAGTTTCTGTTCTGTCGCCTCTTGGATCTTCCGACCACTCTGTTGTATCAATTAAGATAAAAATGAAATGTAATAAGTCCCCAGACGTACCTCTTCATCGTACAGTATATCGATACACTAAGGCTGACTGGGATAGCTTCCGTACATTTATATCTGATCTACCTCTGCATTCCATGTTTAAAAAGGATGTGTCCTCTATAGTATTAGACCTAACTGAATGGTTAATTGTAGGTATTGACCATTTCATACCCTCTAAAAAGTTTCAGCAAAAACCTAACAGCCAGCCATGGTTCTCTCCAGAATGTGCTGCTGCCATTGCGCACAGAAATCACTTTTTCCACTGCTTCAAACGTAATAGATGTATGGAAACTAAAGCCGTTTTCAGGACTGCCAGCAACCATTGTAAGAAAGTAATAAGGAACGCAAGAAAGTTGTATGCTCAATCTGTTAAGTCCAAAGTAGCTGAGCAGCGGCTTGGTTCCCACCAGTTTTGGCAAATAGCAAACAGAATCCTGAACAGAAGCGTGTGCTCCATCCCAACTATTATCAATGGATCTGAGGTAATCTCGTCAGCATCAGACAAAGCCAAACTCTTTGTCAAGAACTTTGCAGCTAATTCTACCCTTTGCGACCAAGACCGCCAACCCCCAATATTTCCTCTTGTATCAGAAAACACGCTATGTGATATACGTATATCTGTACGTGATGTTGCCAAACTAATCAAAAACCTTGATTCCAGTAAAGCAACTGGCCCTGATGGTATTCCAATCATAGTACTCAAAAAACTTCAACCTGAACTAGCGCCCATACTTACAAAACTGTTTAAACGTTGTCTTAAGGAGAATAGTTTCCCATCTCCCTGGAAAATCTCATCAGTATGCCCTGTATTTAAGAATTCAGGTGATCGCTCATCCCCCTCTCAGTACAGGCCAATAAGTCTCCTGTGCGTCATGAGTAAGTTGCTAGAATCTGTATTAAATACAGAAGTAATCAAACATCTCAACAAAAATAACCTTCTTAGTGACACTCAATATGGTTTCCGTTCTGCTAGATCTACAGCAGATGTCCTTACAGTTATATCGCATAGGATTAGCAAATCTCTCGACGGTGGCAATCTTTCTAGGGCAATTGCTCTTGACATATCTAAAGCCTTTGATAGGGTATGGCATAAAGGTTTACTTCATAAGATCGCTAGCTATGGTATAGCTGGAAAAGTCTTCTCAATTATTAAATCATTTCTTTCTGATAGATTCATAAGAGTAGTAGTTGAGGGGCAAAAATCAGAAGCTCACAATATTAATGCCGGTGTCCCTCAGGGATCCATCCTGGGCCCAACTCTTTTCCTGATCTACATTAATGATCTTCCAAATCATATCCTTACATCATTTGTAGACATTTATGCTGACGACACTACCATTTATGGTACCACATCTAAGACAGTAAACGAGCAAGTTCTCTCCAATTCTCTCTCCTCTGATCTTGAGCACGTAGTACAATGGGGAAAGGAGTGGCTGGTTACTTTTAATGCATCTAAAACCAAGCTTCTCTCTTTACATCATCAACATTCTAATCCACATTTGTCATCAATTGAAATGAATGGCTCTCGTCTTCAGGAGGCCTCAAGTTTTGACAAGCTTCTGGGCTTGACCATTACTCCTGATCTTAAATGGAACACGTATATCAAATCTGTTGCCAAGGCCGCTGGAAAAATGGTGGGATCTTTCTATCGATCCAGTAGATATCTCACTGCTGATGCTATTCTCTATCTATATAAGAGCCAGGTACGTCCAAGGATGGAATACTGTTGCCACATCTGGGCAGGAGCTGCTAGAAAGAACTTGTCCTGCCTTGATAGAGTTCAAAATAGACTTCGTAGCCTCGTAGGAGATGTCCTTTTCTCCTCCTTGCAACCTCTATCTCACAGAAGAGATGTTGCGAGTTTGTCTCTGATGTATCGTTATTTTCATGGAAAGTGTTCAACTGAGCTTCAATCTATGGTCCCCCCTCGCCAAACTTTCACAAGAAACACTCGTCTAGCTGTAAACACTATCAATAATTTCCCCCACTCTTTATCTGTGCCTAAACCTAAACGTAGATTCCATGAACAAAGCTTCTTTCTTAGAACTGCACGCCTGTGGAATTGTCTTCCGTTTTCCTGCTTTCCGGCTGACTACAATATGGTTTTGTTCAAGTCTAAAGTAAATAAGTTCTTGATGAGCCGTTCCATATAAGTTATTAAATTTACCAAATTTTCATTACTAATGATTACTATATTGACCAACTTCTACTGTACACTCTTTAACCCTTATCCTTGAGTGGCCTCTGGGCCTTGATAATGTGGTGATGCCTTTGTAAAAAAAAAAAAAAAAAAAAAAAAAAAAAAAAAAAGTAATATATGTATATAAGTAATATATGTATATAAGTATTTGGCATTGTGTATTTTGTACGTTGATTTGCATTGTTCTTCTTACTGTATGCGAATTAGTAGAAATTATTTTCTGTTCGCTTTACTTGCTGAAGTGTAAAATATGCATGCGGAAGATGAAGAAAGCTGATATGTGAGTTATTGCCATTTTCTTATATGAATTGCCTCCCCCAGACAAACGCACAGTGGTGGTGGTGGTGGTGGTGGTGGTGGTGGTGGTGGTGGTGGTGGTTGTTGTTGTTGTTGTTGTTGTTGTTGAGAGACGTTCATGTATCCTTCGGTACGACCGATTTGTGAAGTCTAGAAAAAAACTGACTTTGTTGATTAGGTCTTATAGGCGTTTCTACGTTCGCAGTAGCTTATTACTTTCACATAGACGTGTTACTTTTTGTAACTTTTGGGAGCTTGAAACGATTTTTATTGGTTTGAAATATTTTCTGTCCATATGTTCATGTGAAAATTTAATTGCTTTGGAAAATTGGGAAGAAAGCAAATTCCAACGAAGCAGAGAAGGAAAGAGTGTAGCATCTACTTTTTAGCGTCTGTGGGAATTTTCGACACAAACACTTTCTCTCTGCTCTCTACAAAAACCAACCGCCTGCTTTAAATCTTCTCTTTTATTAAAGTTAGTTGGTCTTCACACATGCAAAATAGTTAGTCACGTGAGCAAAGCAATCCCAACTATAAAAGTATACAATTGTGAATAGAAAGAGCTCTCTTTTTTCCCTAATCAATGGGTTGCACACGAAATAGAAAACATCTCACTTGCTTTTCGGCTAACAAAACTGAGTTTCTTTTAGTGATGGGACGATTCCAATATTTTCCCTTATTCCAATACAATTACTGAGTCCGTGCTAAATTCCCGATTCTGATACAATTACCGATTCCGATTCTTTATAAATCTCTAATTATTTAACTATCATTTTCCCCGATTTTCTAAACGTCAAAATACAATTGTGGAGGATGATCTATCGATTTTAGCTTTGCTGGTAATTTAAAATCAATAAACATTTATTATTTTATCATTGTTACCAGCAATGGAAGATTTTACTTTAAGCAAAATCAAATAAAAAGTACAATTAAAATAATCATTTTGGCATAAAAAAATAGGCACCAATTTTTCCGATTCCGATACCGATTCCGATACCCCCAAATCTTCTGATTGTTCCGATTCCTGATTCCAATTCCGATATCGTCCCAACACTAGTTTCTATGCTTACAGCCCACATATCATATGACCACACAAGTGACAGTGACTAGTTGTTTTCCTTAGTACTCCTTCATAGTAAGACAGTTATTTTTTCCTCGTTTTTCTTTCAGTTCCTTTTTATTTTGTTTTAGCTGGAGATGAAGCATCCTACTGGATGTTAAACATACATCCACTATCTCAGACATTCCAACCGATAAATCTTCTGAAGATTCTATCTGTCCCCTTAAATCCAATTGTTTGTATTTCCCTTGCACTTGGTTCACCTGGTATATTTGCCAGGTTGTTTTTTTTCTTATTCTTTTTCATGGGTCCGGTTGCCTACTGGAATGATGGAGATCTTCCTAAGATTCCAGTTTCGCTCCATATTGTACATAAGACCTTGGTATTTTGTAATCTTTTCCTACTCAACTCTACTCTGTTTAAGCCAGTATCATTGGGTACACTAACTTCTACTAAGGTTGCTTCTTTCTTCTTCTTGTCCCATATCACTACGTCAAAACTGGACGTTTAATGGCTTAGCGTTTCCTGTGTCTCACGTGTCGTACAACGGTTGGGCATCTCATATATTTGTTGTATCAAAACGATTATATATATATATATATATATATATATATATATATATATATATATATATATATGCATATATATACAGTTATGTTCCAAAATTCATGATGATCTTATAATTTATTCCTTTAATTCAGTTGGCATATACAATTCTTGACAGTATCTGTTTCGTAGCGCAAAATGGGATTTTAATCATGTCAAATCACACTCCAATTCCTTTTGACGAATTGATTGTTGTTATTTCTTCTGATGAGTTAAGGGCATAATAGATTCACTGATTGATATAATTAAGTGATTGATTTTGCGCTATGAAACAGATACTGCCAAGTATTGTATATGTCAACTGAATTAATGGAATAAATTATAAGATGATCAACATCATGAATTTTGGAATATAACTTTTTGTCATTGATTCTCTATATTGCTCTGTGATTACACTGAGCTTCTTATATAAGGATTGATATATATTTTAAGAAAATATATTTCTACAGATATATATATAGATTACTGTTTTAAAAATAATAAATAAAAATGTTATATACGTCCAAATTAAAAAGGGCGACTTTCTAAGTAAATAAAAAATGAGCTCCGAGGCGGAGCCAATATTAACCGTATGTATCGCTTGAAAAAGACAACAATAACAAAATCTATATATATAAGCGATAAAAATAAACAGTATAATTAATCTAGGGATTATGGACTAACGGTTAAGGCACCGGACTGTGGTAAACATGGTCTGAGGTTCGATCCCTAGAAACAGTTGAACTACGCTGACGAGAGGTAATGACCTCGAAACACGCGTGTACGTAGATTACTGTTTTAAAAATAATAAATAAATAAAAAAATGTTATATACGTCCAAACAAATTAAAAGGGGCGACTTTCTAAGTAAATAAAAAATGAGCTCCGAGGCGGGGCCAAAATTAACCGTATGTATCGCTTGAAAAAACAAGAATAACAAAATCTAAATTTATAAGCGATAAAAATAAACAGTATAATTAATCTATATAAAATATTTTTTATTCATATATATATATATATATATATATATATATATATATATATATATATATATATATATATATATATATAAAATATATTATTTTCTTCGCACAGATCTCTCATCCTCTTCTTTCGTCTGTTTTTCTTGACTGGTGTTTCAGTCAGTCCCTTTTTCATCTAACAATGCGGTATATCATATGACTGCGTTCACTGAAAACGTAATCTAGTCTAAATTTCAACGTGCAAAACTGTTTCTCCCCACTTAATAATGTGTAGAGACCTTTTGATGATTCGGATAAGGCATGAGACTGGCGACTTCCACTCGAATCTGGTATGAGTGTAACAAACTATCAGATTCTGGCGGGGCAGAGGCATCATCTTTTGAGGATACCATTGTACCAGTATACAGCTTCCATAATAGGAGGGCTATTTCGTGCAGTAATTCACTTTACTGTCCGATAACACCTTTCTGTGATAGCATTTCCCGATTATCTATATGCACATTGTCGTTGCAGTTTAACGCCCCATTCATTCATGAACTGTTTTAATTGAAGGTTGTGCCATCATCAGCCAAGATCTCGCGAGAAGTCATAATTGAAAAAAAAAACGCGTGAGAGGTAAAATCAATTAGTTTCAGAAAATAAGAACTGTTATAATGCATTAGATCATGCACAGTGAGTTCTCTCTTTTGCCATCGCACTGGCGCTACTTCAACATTGTCTTTCATTTTCAGAAAGCAGTGTCATGATCAGCCAAGATATCGCTCAGAGGCAACGTTCCAAAACGCCGATCCTTATTGCCATATCACATGTGCAGTGTCTTACTGTTGCAGATGCCGCTGGATTGAAAACCGCGTTGGAACGCAATCAATTAGTTTCAGAAAATGAGAACCGTTGTATTACATGATGTCCATGCCTGGCTCATGCCCATTGGAGCTACTGATTCCTAAACTTCAACATTATCTTTCATTTATGTTTGAGCTGAATTGCTCTTGTAGGGTCAGTTTATCTCCCCTGAAGGAGGAGTGTAGCAAGCAGTCTTTTAACAGAAAATACATATCTACGGTCTCATCTAGACGCAACATACTCGAACTTCTCATACGCTACAAGTTTGTCATCGGCAAAAGCAATAAATAGTGTTTCTTTAATCAGTGCTGTATTCGATTTCTTTTCTTTAGTCGTTGATAAACTGTTAACCGAAGTAGGATGATATAATCAAGCCACTTCACTCCAAATTCCAATTCCTCCATCCATCCAACACCTGCACCACTCCTATCAAACTCATGGATGATCTTCAAGTCGGGAAGGCTGCTCATACTAAGTTTAAATAATTTTTTGTGAAGAAAAAGGATCATAATGGCAATCCAAACTTCAGAGTTCTTGTTTCTCAAAACCTGAAATGACTCTTGATAAATTTCCAACACGAACACTTTTTCTTTGTTCTTTCTAAATCTTTTCATCTGTGTTGTTTTGTTCATTTGGTCTTCATACATGCAAAATAATCATATATGCATATAAACTATGAGAGTGTAACATTGTAAATAGAAAGAAGCTTTTCTTTTCCCTTTTCTTCTGATTGATCGGCACGCACAACATACAAAACATTCAATTTGATTTTCAACAAGTTTTCGTTCCTATTGCCACATTGACAAAAAAAATACATTTAATTTACACTGTAACTTTTGTCTGTGCTCACTAAAGATGATTCAATGTGTCTTCTTATTGCTAACACTTGTTTGCGCTTTTCTAAACATTTTTTAATAGTTATTCTACACTGAGTGAAGCATTATAATTATGAAAGTTTTGGTGTTTTCTGCCGTTGTTTGTTTATGTGTTGTTTCTGCAGAGTGCTGGATTTGTGGAAAGTTTTCAAAATCAATTGCGCACCTTGCAGCGGAGTTCAGAGAGAGTACCGTTTGATTTTGTTGTTGTTGTTATTTTATTTTTGTTTTGTTTTTTATTTGCTTTTTTTTTCAAATAAATTAACGGGACAATAAAATTAAAGTGAAAAGTTTTCCAAAATTAGTAATTTTATTTTTCCATTTTTTTTTTTTTTTCTGAAAATAATTAATTCATGCCCATAATGCATCACTCGGTATAAAACGACCGTTTAAACCGTGTGAAACCACGTGTACGAATTAAGAAGTGTCTCTTGAATTGTCTAACTCGTGTGGAAAATCGCTATGCTATATTTTTGTGATAAATTTCAAATATTTTTGTTACAAAGAAAGCTTTAATATAATAGTTTCATGCGATAATAAGATGTTTGAAATATTACTGAGCATCATTTTTTATAATTTCCCTAAAATTACGTTTAACTCGGTTTCGTATTCAGACTCGTTTTTATTTATTTGTTTAATTATTTATTTATTCATTTTATTGGTACTCATGCAAAATAAAAACCGTGCTATAGTCGGAAAACTTCAAGCAGTTTACTTAAATCGTCGGAAGGTGTCGAACGAATGTTTTGTGGTTTATTTTTCGAGCAAATGCTGGTGAATTTTTTTTCAATCAAAAATACATTATTTCGATTATTACAAAGATAATTCAACGAAAACTTACTAGAAAAAAAAAAACAGACAACAATATACTTTTTATTCGTTATAAAAAAATACAATGAATAATTATTAGACAATTTTTACGAAACTTTAAGAAAATTCAAATTCAAATCAAGAGAAAAATCACATAAGGTAAGTTGTTTGAATAAATATTTATTTATTCAGTTATTTGGAATAAAAACAACTTATAGCAAACAAAAACATTTTATGTTTATTTTTTATGATTTTTTTTTCACATCAAGATAACTATTTACTTTATAGTTTATATATATATATATATATATATATATATATATATATATATATATATATATATATATATAGAGAGAGAGAGAGAGAGAGAGAGAGAGAGAGAGAGAGAGAGAGATGTTTGTTTTTGTTTTTGCGATACGTTTCGGTTGAATTCAATTATTTACGAAAGTGCATTTTTACATAATTGCGAGTTGAGAATAATTTTCCCTTTAACCAATTTGGTACCCCCACATGAGGAGCGGCAGTGGATAATTATATATATATATATATATATATATATATATATATATATATATATATATATATATATATATATATATATATACGTTGTCTGCTTCAATTCTGTTAGCTAAGCATTACAACATCTTGCAGATTTTTACATAAACTGCCTGAAAAATGTTTGACAATTGTACGATTCTTATTCTGCAAAAGTACCCTTTTATTAATACTACCTTCAAATATCCAGAATGTAGAACTGTGGGAAAACGAAGTCAAACTGGACTCTAGCGATTGGTAATACTCTGTGTGTAGGGGGGAGGGGGCATCCCGTTCACCAAAAAGGGACAATCTGGATGAAACAAAAATAAGAATCTTCCCAGTCAAGAGATTTATACTCCTCTGACTGATGATAGAACAGAGACTACACTTTGATCGGTAATCGTGAAGAAAGAGAGAGCCTGTTTCCTCCGTTTGACTATAGGTGGCGTTACTGTCTGTCCACCCAGTTACGGAAGCACAAAATGTATATAATGGCACCTTTGAAATAAAAATAAATGTTTTTGTTATATTTTCATTTTAAACATTTTTTTTTTTTTTGCAAACATATTTACGTTTTCTTTTGTTTTTGTTTTTTTTTTTTTTTTTTTTTTTTTGCAAACATATTTAAGTTTTATTTTTCCAAACATTTACGTTTTGTTGCTGGTTTATTTTCAAACATTTACGTTTTTGTTTGTTTTTATGTTTTTTTATTTTTGCAAGCATAAACTATGTGTTTTTGCTATATTTTTCTTTTAAACATATTTATGGGTACAACCGTTTTTCCGTGAGTATTTTTTACGCTCTTATAATAAAAAAAAAAAAATCAACGTTTTTTCTTTTATCTTTTTTTTTATGGACCCCCCCCCCACTTTTTTCTTAATTTTTCTGCACTTATTTTACCTTTTCCGCGAGTATTTATATATATATTTGAAAAAGGATATTGTAAAACCTTATTGAAACTACTATTAAAAAATAGCGCGGTACAATAAGTGCATAAGCAAACTTTTCAAAAAGAAAAATATTTCAAAAATATTTAGTTTGTGCTTGCAAAAAAAAACAAAACAAACAAAAACGTAAATGTTTAAAAATAAACAAATAAACTTAAATATGTTTACAAAAAAAAACGTAAATATGTTTGAAAAAAAAATAAAACTTAAATACGTTTGCAAAAAAACAAAACAAAACAAAGAAAAACATGTTTAAAATTAAAATATAACAAAAACATTTATTTTTATTTCAAAGGTGCCATTATATACATTTTGTGCTTCCATAACTGGGTGGACAGACAGTAACGCCACCTATAGTCAAACGGAGGAAACAGGCTCTCTCTTTCTTCACGATTACCCTTTGATCTTAGCCCAAAGGCCAAAGGGATAAATTATTATCTTATACGAATGATTAAAAATGTGGCCCTTTTGAACAAAAAATACACTATGAAATGTCAAGGAAGATAACTCTAAATTCTTAAATTACTACGGGAAATAACCTCACTTTTATATTTAAAAGTTGTGTGTAGTTCTCTCCCTTGGTAGAATATTGCCAATTTAGATTTCTTTTTAATTTAAACTAACAATTGAAAATGCGAGTGAAATGTATATTGCACAGAATTGTTCATTTTTGTTTCGGTTTACGAAAACTGGGCGCGGAAGAAGATTCGGTGCTTCTTGCCAGAATAATACTTGATAAAAATGTTTGATAAGATTCTAAATCTATGTTATTGCAAAACTTGTTATTATGTAGACAAATCTTTTATTTTTAATTTTATGTTTATTTTTTTATTTTTTTTTTTTTACTAATGAGTGACATTTGGCAAGGCAAAAAGCCACTCGAACATACGGGCTAATAAGATTATTGGATTATCAATTGTATTCAACTATCGTAATACGAATGCTATTAAGTAATTTGTTATTAAATTTTATTTTGTTTTTGTTTACGTAATTTTTAAATTTAAGTGTTGCCATATTTTCTAATGTATAATCGACAAGGGGAAATAACTCGTAATATCACTCATCAAGATTTTTACGATAACTTTAAAATGTTGATAAGGAGGAAGAGGACGAAAACGTGTCCTTCATAAATTCCAAGTTGGTGTATGGTATTATTACCATACATTAACAGGGGTACTAATTAGAGGTCACCATTTCGGTAAGCTCCCACTTCGGGGCGTCCGATAACAGGGAGAACTGGAGCGCTGAAATAGAAAGAAATACTGGTAAAAGAAGACATTGTCTTCTTATAAAAATGAGGACGTGTAACGCGACTTTGTTATGAATTCATGTGATTTTATATATCCAATATATATGTGTATTTTCCCAAAACTCGGATTACAAAGAAAGACAGTGCATTTTGTAAAGTCTGTATTAATGTTCAAAGCTCCTCTTGGCTACCTAACGGGAGCTGAGGAGTGAGGCGTGTGTTCTGTCTCTAGTCGCCGTGGAAGTAAGGACGTTTCCTTCACTCGAATGTCCCACGTAAACCGTTCTCGCTTTTCATTGGCTGGAACCTCTGATGACGTATAAAAGAAAGGAAGGAAAAGAGAAAAGAGTAGGGAGAAAGAGAGAACTAAGATGAGAATACAGCCTAGTCTCGTAGTAGTAACAGCTCGCTACAAGTGTACTACTTTTTTGATTTAAGGTAACAACTTGGGAAGATAACTTTCTTTCTTCATTAAAATGTTCCCTGGTCAGGTTATTGTTGATTAATGGTTTCAGCATTTCTTAATATAAAATAACATCTTATATTTTTGTAAATAAATAAATATGAATTATTGAAAAAAATGTATATTTGTCGATTTTTTGTTTTTGTTTTGGAATGAAAACAACTGATAGCAAACAAGTTTTCCACTGGGTTTTTTTCTGTTTTTTTTTTTTTTGTTTTTGTTTTTTTTTTTTTTTTTCACAAAAGAATTTTAGAATGGCCTGACAAGGAGTTGCATGCCATGGATCTCAAAACAAGAAAAGTTTTAGCAATGTTTGGTATATTCCGCATTAAAATTAGCGTAGCTAGTTTGTATCAGAAGAGGTAAGACGATGGGAGAGGATTGATAAGTGTGAAAGATTGTATTAGAACTGTGGAAGTATGTGAGACTAAGAAGGCTAAGTATGTGAAACGTATGAATAAAGAAAGGGCAGAGGAATTAGCTAGGAAGAAAATGCACGGAAAGTTCTTCCAGGATATAGCAAATGTGGCTAATGAAAGATCATGTCAATGGCTTAGAACTGGGTATCTGACTAAGAGTACTGAAGCTTTTGTTTGTGCAGCACAAGAGCAGGCATTAGCAACACGATTGTTCAAAAAAGTGGTTCTAGGAGAGGAAGTTGCTGCAGAATGCCGGATTTGTGGAAAGTTTTCAGAGTCAATTGCGTATCTTACAGCAGGGTGTAGTGGATTGGCCCAGAGAGTACCGCAAAAGACACGATCGCATGGAGCTTCGGATATACTGAGAGATGTATAAGAAGTTTAGGGTGAAGTGTGCTGGAAAGTGGTTGAGGAGGTGCCTGAAGTGAGAACACGTGAGGATAGCAATGTAGAGGTATGGTGGGGACAAAAGTGTCATAATGACCAAGCAATTGGAACATAATCGTCCGGATTTGGTCGTCATTGACAAGGTCTCAAAAAAGTGGCAAATAGATAAACTTCTCAGTACCCTGGGACAGGAATGTGAGAGAGAAGGAGAACGAGGAGTGGAACAATTATGCTCCGTTGGCCTTGGAGATAAGGCGTATACATGGGGTAAAAACACAAATAATCCTGGTCGTAGTTGGTACGCTAGGAGTAGTATCAAGTCGTCTGGAAAGACATTTGAAAAAACTATGAATCCCCGATGTTTTGGGCGTCCTTCAGACCATTGCTATTGTAGGTACCGCCAATATCCTTAGGAAAACCCTTGATCTTTGAAACTCCTGGTTTGGAGCCGGGATTGAGGGAAAGTCCTCTGAGAATGAATCCCATCTCTTTTCATTCAGGGAGACATTGGTAAACGAAATCAGCATTTTTCTTCTTTTTTTTTGGGGGGGGGGGCTTGAATGGCAAGAGAACAAGCTGCAGATGTGACTGATGATTTGTTGAGCATCGTTCATCCATTTCGTATGAATCAAATAATTATTGTTGGCGATATCTTTGTGGTTAGAATTCTTTCTAGAAATACATCAAAGTACTTATGAGAAGGACTACATGAAGTTTGCCTAAGTACAAGTGTTTCTGTGGGACGAACTGGATTTAAACTTTGCATACCCAGGTTGTCAGCCTGTATCATTAATAACTTAGCCACCGTCACTTTCCTGTTGCTGATGATGATGATCGGTTTATAGCTTATGCAGTTTGTGCCATAATAGTGATTACAATGGCTGATGAGCTGGAGAAGGGGGAAAGGCTGCTGCTACTACTGCTATTGCTACTATAGGCATAGGACAAGTAAAAATGATGTTCCATTCAACAAGAATTTGATAGGAAAAAGCGGCTGCTGATTTAGTCTGATGGCAACTCTAGGGGGGCCTCGGCTGAGAGACTGGAGTGAAAAAAACACACCCTTTTTATACTGCCTTTAGAGTTGCTGCTGATACAACGTTTTGATGGGATTTGATTGGCGGATTTCAGTGATGATATGCACAGAAAGAATGAAACTGTGTTGGATTGTCACATGGTCTAAGATGTTCAAGGATAAAACAATCAGTTTTGCTAGGAGTGCTGGATCCTGAAATGGGGTCAACACAACAGGCTTAGGGTTAGGTTTAGGATTATGTTAGAAGAGCACAACAAATGTTTGGAAAAATTAATTTATTGGGAAGGAATGTTTTGAAAGAGAATTATTGGAGAGTGTGAAGTCACAGCAAATTGGATCAAAAGTGTTCTTGTCTTTATTTTGATGACATAAAAATTTGCAAAGATAAGAATCAATTTCTTTTTTGAAAACAATCTGTTCCGTGGATAATGTATTCCTCTGAGCAACAACAATCACCTTCATCTTCTCTTCTTATTCTGGCCATGTCGTTGTCTCGCACATTGGTGACTGCCGAGAGCAAGCACATGCTTTTCAAGTATAAAAAAAATAAAACAACCCAAAAACACACACTCCAACACATTCCATAGGTATCAGCTGGGCTCTGGGTGCGAGTGTGTCACCATCACAGACAATTATCCTCTAAACACTAACATTCACATCTTAGTCGTCTGTCAAAACCATGTTCGTCAGTTGATTGATCAATTCATCTCATCTTGGCCTTCTAAAGTTTTTCCATTGTTTCCATTAATCCTTACTTCCTATATTTTTGCCGATCAATTTATTTCCTCTTTTTGTTATAGTCTTTCCATTTTTTTTTAACTTCCATACTTTTGGGGGGGGAGGGGGTATGCCAATAGTATCACAAATATATGCATATGGAGTTGGTGGGGGTCAGCTTCAATGATCAATTTGTTTTCTAAGTTCCTAGCCTAATAACAATAATGCATGAACTCGTATTTCTCTGGATTTATCCTACTGGAGTTGCTCTTGTTTGTCTCCCTTGTTTTGTTCAGTTTTAAACAAACAACAGCGTCAGTCCTATTTTATTTTGTTCTCAATTATTCAATATATTTAATTTAATTAAAATTACTTGGCAACTCTATAGACTAGTTGATTATCAGTTTATCATTACCATTGTCTGTTACTGATGACGTATCACAAGAAGCCCAACAAACAAACAAAAAATGCTTTTTACAAATTCTTTAACGAACTTACTATTTTTTCTCCATTACATAGTTTGGAGTCGAGACGCTTTTGAGATTTTATTTTAACTCTACATTCTCTGGACGCGTCTTATTCTTAAGATGCACTATGTGCATTCACTGGACGTGATCGTCTCACTCATTGTGTCGGGTTAGGGCCATTCATCGATCTAAACAGCGCTGCCACAAAGAATTTGCATCCCAACACAATTTTTATTTATAAACAACAATATTTTGGATCGATACACTTTTCTTTTTTTTTTACTCACCTTCATTCCAAACAAGGCATATTGCCACTTGGACATGGAAGGGGCTACTAATTGGGATCATGCCTAAGAAAGATTCATCATCATCATGACGGGCTCTTTGCCCGGACCAATATGACTGTTCCTCTTCAGAGTTTCCTGTCTTCCATCAGTTGCCTCAGATCTTCAGGTTCACAGTTGGCGTCGTGTGCTATTTGTTGGATGTATGTGGATCTAGGTCGTTCTCTGCTTGCGCGTCCGTGTCTTGGAATCCATAGCAATACATCACTCACCAACTCATGCTTGCTCCTCAGACAATGACCGGCAAATCGTAGGCATCTTTCTCTGATGGTATTAGATATGGCAGGTAGATTGCCATAAAGTTGCTGCTTCGTGGGATGATTTTGCCAAGATATATTTAATACTGTTCTTAGCATACGGATGTATGTGCCGTCTAGTTTTCTTTGCAATCTTTTGATGAGTGTCCAGGTCGTAGCACCGTAAACAAGGACAGACTCTACCACTGCCTCGAAGAATTGCCTTTTCAGTTTGTCAGCCAGTCTCAAAGTCCATACTGAATGTAGCCCATCCAATGCGGTCCATGCTTTCAAGATGCAAATTCCGATATCTCTCTCTGTGGAAACTATGTTGCTGCCCAGATACATAAACTCAGTGACTTCTTTCAGTGTTGATCCAACCAAAGCCCTGATCTCTCCCTTCACATTGAAAGGCATAAACTTTGTCTTATCCGCATTTATGCAGAGACCAATGTCATTTTCAGACTTTTCTAGCTTACGTAACAGTATTTGCACATCAGCAGTGTTGTTCGCGAACAAAGCAAGATCGTCTGTGTAATCTGCATCAGTTATGTGTGCTGATTGATGACGTCGGTTTCTGGATTCATTTAGGGTGAAGCCTAGCATGTTGTGTATATCAACAGAAGCGCGAAGTACAAAGTCAAGACAGACAATGAAAAGAAAAGGGACAACAGTATCTCCTTGTAGAACCCCGGTGCAGATGTCGAAAAATTCAGTGTCCCCATCTGGGGACCTGACCATTGCTCGAGTGTGCTCATATAGCATCATGATAGAAAGATTAAGATGTTGGTTTCCGTTGCATTTGAACTTCTACATATCAGTACAGTTTGGAAAACAGGTAACAAGAAGGTAATTCCAAAGTCTAACCGTTCTAGGGAAGTAGCTATTAGAGTTGAAAACTTTCTGACATTTAGGGACTTCAGTGAAGCGGTGTGATTTTGTTGCTATGGGGGTTTGTTGGGGATATGTATACCGAGGAGGTACAAGTGCAATGAGTTCATCAAAGCGCATTCCATTAAAATACTTGTACCTAGGTACACTTTTAGAGTACTTTAGAAAGACACACTCGTCCTCACTGACTTGTAGCTCTCCCAAAAATCCTCTCACTCTCCAACATTCGAGTCCAACCCCCACCCTTACTTCTCCACAATCTCTTAACACCTTCGTAACTTTAGCCTTTTTGTTTGTGGTCATTGTTCATTCGGCCAGAGACAATCATTGGAAATGATATCTAACTGTAATCAGTACATTGTTTCTCTTACAAAGCTGATTGCAGCGAGACTATTTCCATTCACTGAGGTATATATTTTGCAAAGAAAGAGAATATCTCTCAGGTGGTCTGACTCTGACCCAAGATATTTTCAATTCTTTGTGCAGCCCCAACTCTCTTCCTCTGGTCAAACATCTATCGCTACAACATCCGCCATTCACATGGACTAGTAAAGCACACATTTACATTTTTACAATACAAACACAAACTGAATGACATCTTTGTTTTGCTGCTCTGTTTTTGTGTTGAGGCAAACTTAATCGCTTTAGAATACCTCTCACAAGCAGATTTAATAAAATATCTTTCTATTTTTTTTAATATATCTTAAATATTTTAGTCAAAAACCTGGGAACACCATTAACTATTGAATAGTAAACAAAATTATACTTTGAATACATGAGATGTAGGATTCAAGAGACATGTCCAAAATAAAATGTTTTCCCTATAAATAAACTTTTGAAAAATTGGTGATCATTGTTTTGGGGGAAGTGATATATTTTTATGTCTTTCTCTTTCTTTCCCTCATTTGACTTTTAAGAGTCGAATCCTTGATCAAGTCACCATTGTGAAATGATGGGCTCCTCTTTCTACGATCACCGACACTAAATGCTGTATACCAGTTATCATCTCTTTCATCTTCCATTCTCACTGTCATCATCTCTCATACACTGGTGATTGCCGAGAGTGAGCACAGATTCAGAAGTATAAAAAAATAAACAAACTCAAGAGAAACAAAAGAAAGCACAGATTCCAACACAACATTTCGTATGCGATACCATCGTAGAAAATGATCCTTTAAATGCTAACGTCCCCATCTTGTTTGTTTAGGCCATCATGGTTGCTTTGCTGCTCTCTAATTACCCTGCCCATCATCAAATATCCCTGACTTCATGTTGTCCATAAACTAACTCTAAATATATTGATCTCTATGCCCGGTCTTTTGTTCCAGTTACTGGCACACCTTGATTAACTATCCTATTTCAGATGGCCTTTATATTCATTGGTGAACCACTTCCTTCATTGTCTTTTAACTAAACTTCTTATACTTTGTTCTACAGATTAACTTTATCTCTTTTCATTATAGTTTTTCCTTTCTATCTTTCACTTATCATTCATCGATAGTATAAGAGACATCATTACTATATTTGCTTTAATGTCTATATGCTGCGGCATGTGTTGCATGGCTTTTAGAAGTTGACTTTTTTTTTTTTAAACTCATGTTCACCCCTTACAAAGCATATCGCCACTTGGACATAAGGGGCTACTATTTGAGGCCATGTCTAGGAAAGATTAGCAATATATTTATGTTACATTTAAACTTCTGCATATCAGTACAGTCAGGGAAGCAGGCAGCAGGAAGGGAATTCCAAACTCTAGCTGTTTGAGGGAAGAAACTATTAGAAGAAAAAGCTTTCTGGCATTTAGGGACAGTGAAGGGGGTGAGATCTTATTACTAAGCGGGTTTGTCGGGAATATGTACGCCGATGGGGTACAAGTGAAACAAGTTCATCAGGGGAAAAAAAGAGAGACAGGGAAAATGAAGAGAAAAGGAAGATAACTCAACAATAAATCCAATGAAATCAATAAATTGCAAGTTTTATGTCGTAGTGTACAAATTCCCATTAATCGCTTAAAAATGAAAGAGAAAGAGTACGAGAGATAAATTCACAGAAAAAGGAAGGAAGAGAAATAAAAAAAAAAATCCAAAAGTTTTTTTTCAATTTTTATTTACAAAAAAACAATTTTAATAATGCCGATTCGATATGATGATAAATTGAATAAAAAAATTTTTTTAAAAATTAATCTAATTCGTTTAGACTTTTTGGAGGGGCTTCACTATTTCGATATTTCAAATGAGTAGAGATGATTTCCGCAAATTGTGGCCGTTGAAGCAACTGATAGGCAAGTGGCAGAAGGTGCTGAATGGGTGAATGTAATGCGTCACCCCCATGGCAAAAAAGGGCCAGTCCTAATTCGAGTCCTTCACCATAATCGCACTCGTCATTAGCAAACTGAACGAGAGTCAGCAATTCCTGCAAAGGTTCAAAATTCTTGTTTCTTTCACTCTCCGTTTGGCTGGAACAAATTTTAGTAAACATTTTTCGAAGGGTTGCTGGAAAAGAATAAAAATGGAGAAATAAATGTTACACAGAATTTTCCAGGCTGTTGTCAAGTTATGGTAAATAGGTGTGAATGGGAAGAGAGATGAGGCTGATAATGAAGAGGAGGAATGATGGGAAGAGGGACTGGTTCTTGTCCAGAATCCCCCCTATATTAAAAACAAAAATAAAAATTTGTATGATGTACGTACCTGTGATGAAACATAAATATCATATTCCAAAAATCACATAAATTGATCAAGTAGTTTTATTTTTTTATGAAAATAAAACTACTTGATTCATTTTTATGTAATTAATGGGAATTTGTAGGCATTACAACATAAAAATCACAAGTTTGAATTATTGTTCAGTTATCAACCTTTAGTTTTTCTTTTACATTGTTTTCAAAAGGGCAGACTAGACAACCACTCTTCATTTACTCATAAAATTTGATTTTCTTATTTGAAAATAAAACCACTTGATTAATTTACGTGATTTTTGAAATATGACATTTTTTGTTTTGTCACGAGTATGTACATCATACAGATTTTTCTTTCTTTTTTAAATATAGGGGGATACTGGACAAGAACTGAGAGATCATGTGTAATGTATGAGGGGGTACAATTTCATTTACAATCATGGAAAGGATCTGATTTGGGTGCTACGCACATGAAACATATCATTAAAAAAAAAAAAAAAATGTTATTTCCAGCTATTCTATGGGGACAATTCAATGTTTTTATGTCGACAAAAAGAAAAATACAATAACAATAAAAATGTTGCCGACATTATCATGATATTCAAGGGAAATAATTCTTTTTTGTGTTCAAACAGCAAAAAAAAAAAAGAAAGAAAGATTGTTGCACACAAAAATAAAATTATTTCCCTTTGACTTTCACTTTGATACAAATAATTGCAGTGATATTCCGCAAACAGCTAAAAGTTCAACTTATTTTATAAAAACAAAGTACTGGATGAATTTCCATAATTTTCAGTGAATGGTATTTATTTTCCCCTCACAAGCAAGTACATAAAAGTTAATTGTTATGCCAATCATATTCAATATAGGTGTAACCATGGAGAAGCAAATTTTTTTTAAAATAATGTTGGTTGTCAATTCTCTAAACATAAAATTTGGGTAACAATAATTTATTTTTTTTTTAGAATGTTTTTGTTAAGAATTGTAATACACAGGAATATGATGAAATTGAGACAAAATTCAACCATTTTTCTTCAACAAATTCAATTTTCAACAACATTTTTAACACTTATCCACCATATTAAAAAAAAAAAAAAAAAAAAAAAATCTGTATGATGTACATGACAAAAAGAAAACATCATATCCCAAAAATTATATAAATTGATCAAATACTTTCTTTTAAAAAGAAAATTCTTTTTAATCGAATTTCCAATGCCTCCTGTCTCACCATATTAAGAATGGCTTTCTAAAATTTTGAAAATTTTAATTATTTGGAGTTATCTCCATTGTTCCTTCAAACTATATTCAAGATAGCATCGCAAGAGTGTCTCTCATAGTTTGGCAAAAAAAATCTGATTTTCTAATTTACAAATTAAACTACTTGATCAATTTGCATGATTTTTGGTGTAAAATATTTTTTTTCAGTTACAGATGTTTTTACATTTTTGTTTTTTAACATGGGAATTTTGGACAAACAATGTTTTTTTTTTGTAAATTATAAAAACAGAAAAATTGTATTTCTTGAATAAACAATAGTCAATATTAAAGGAAAACCTTAGATTGACATGAAACTTTTACAAAACCGATAAAGCTAATTAGCAAATTCAAACTAGTTTTTTTTTTTTATGTCAAACAAATCATTCTCAATAAAATTCATTGACTTTTTACAGTATACTCAGAAAGGAGCTCCTCTGTTATTAGAGAAAAATTTAAAATTTGAAATATTGAATTTCAAGTAAAACCAATGATATCTACTTATTTATGTCACAGTAATGAACATATCCAAAAATTATGAAAAACAATAAGGTAGAAACCGAATTATTAATGAAAACAGTTTTCAAAAACAATTAGTGAAAACTGAGTTTTGCTAAATTAGCCTAAGGTTTCAGAAAATAATTATCTCCCTTGTAACGATTCAAATTTTCTAGTTTCTTTTTTTTTAGCCAAGATTAGTTTGAACAAATTCCAACTTATCTTTATATAACAGAAAATAAATGACAGAAAGTAATCTGCTTGACAAATCATTTTAACAGAAAAAAAAAAAGAAACAGTAAAAATAGCAATTGCGAGAAAGGTAAAATGCTGCAGAGGAAGGGAGTAGCATCAGAGAAAGAGGAGGAGGGAAGACGATTATAGAGGGAGGGAAGAGAGATGGGCACAGAGAGATAGCTATAAAGAAGAAGAAAAGGATGGAGGGAAGAAAGATACAAAGAGAGGAGGGGGGAGGGACTAGATACAGAGAAAAGGGGCACAGGAAGAGGAGATAACTACAGAGAAAGAGGATTAGGGAAATGAGACAGCTACAGGAAGGGGGGTGAGGAGATGGAGAGACAGCTATAGAGGGAAAGAAAGGATAAGGAAAGATATGTAGAGATAGGAGAAAAGAGAGATAGCTACAGAGCTAAAGAGAGGGATTTTTTTTTTTTTTTACACAGTGATTTTTTTTTACACACTTATCAAGGCCCGGAAGCCACTCAGGGATAAGGGTTTTTTTTTTAAACAGTGATCACATGGGATGTATGGTATAAAGAGATATAGTGGGGAGGAGGAGACAGACTCAGAGAAAGAAAGAATAACAGAAACCTTCTGCTTTAATAGATTACCTGTAGATTCCGGTATAGGTCGGTAACCAACTTTATTAGCATCCAATTTCACAACAATGCCTGCACCATGGAATGTTTTCGAAACAACTTTCTTGTTCCTTGCAGCCATGCTTGGCGTCTGCATTTTAAGACAAATACCTTTATCCTCGGCCCACTGCATCAGTTTTGTCTGGAGATCACTGATGGCCATTTTCTCTTTGCTATAAAGCTTTCTCGATTTTAAACCTTCAGACAAATACCAACTGAAAATAATTAAGAGAAAAACTTAGCAAAAATTTCAAATGTTTAAAATATTAGGTCAGGGCAAAACTTTTTGCTAATTTAAAATTTCAGCCTGAAAATGAAAAACTGCATTTTTGAAAATGTTTATTCATAACAATAATAACATTTATTGTCTAACTTGATTCCAACTGTCAACGAGCTTTTAATGCCTTGCTTATAAAATTCTTTAAGTTTTGATGTGAAATACGATTCTAACTCCTGTTCAATCTGCTTTTGTGATGTTAACCTTTGATAAAGTTAAAATTTTGAGAAATTCAAATGATTGGAGAAATCAGTTTCATTATTTTAAGATTTGAGCGAGGATAAATTAAACGTTTGTTGTTCAAGTTGTATAATGCTAAGTAGGGGAGATAATCTATTTACAATGTTTTTCAAAAGTTTCTTTTCGGGGGGGGGGGGCCAAACTGTTAACAATTGAGTTTAACAAAGAATATGAAACAATGAAATGTAATAACATTAACAAACAAAACCCAAGAAACAATATTAATATTGTTGGTTCCCCTGATTTATCGGAGAGGGACCTATGTTTTCAGTCACGTCTGTCTGTCTGTGGGTTAGTCCAAACGATTGCCAGATAACAGTCCATTAGTTTTTCCTGTAATTTTGTCCACAAATTGTATTCCATTAAATAGATGTGCACAGTAAAAAAATTTTTTTTTTTTTTGCAAAAATTCCCATTGCATCCCCAGAGGCTCAAAAAAGGTCAAAAATGTCCCAGAATGGCCAAAAATGACTCTTTTTGCCCCATAGTGTTTGATTCATCCATTAAAATGTGGAGGCCATTGTTCTTAATATAAATTCAGTATGGGTGACCCTGGCAAAATTCTGGTTTGCATCCCTTTGGGACTTTTAGGGCTATAAAAAAAAGCCTTTTTGGAGCTCTTTTTTCATATTACTCAAAAATTTGATACGTATGTCTATATAGTGGGTTTCCATGGTGCTGAATTCAAATATACATTCTTAAGGCGTGAAACTGCACCATTTGTCCATTTTCACTGGGATTCAGCATTCCCAGGATCTCAAAAGAGGGGTCACAAATTTCCCCAAATTGCAAAAAAAAAAATGACACTTTTTACCTCATAACTTTTGCCCCATCCATTAGATTTTTCTGAAACTTGGCGAAAATGAGGGCAACGTTGGCTCTTCAGATTTCTCATATTCATCATTTCTTCACTATTTTTTGTGGTGTCATATCACATGCAACACCAGAGAGAGACTACACACACACGGCTTGTTATTGGAAATTATCGATGTGGGTATAGGTACTCTGAAAATTGCAACATTCGTGTCCCTTGAACTATGCAAAAATTGTCACTTTTTTTTTCATTTTTGACAGCTTCAGATTCATGCGTATTTTTCAGTGACACAAGCTTTGTTGAGTAACAAGGTTACTCCCCTTGTCTGGGTTTTTGATGATGTGTACTTTTGGGTGATCTGTATATAAAATGAGTGATTATGTGTACTCGTTCTCTTCCTGTCAACATGTAAATAACTATAGACGGTTCTCTTTGTGTCTGTGTAAAACTAAAAATGACTGTGTTAATTAATCTATATTCTTGTCAAGCATTGATATGACTTCCCGTGTGAATTTTATTTAAAACAAGCAAGGTATGTTTTTTTTTTATTAAATAACTAATTAAGTAACTAACTGTTCTTGAATACATGGAACACTAGGAAATGCTTGGTCTTTTTTCTTGTCGCTTCCACATCAATTCACCTTTGTTTATATTTTAGATTTTTCTTTTTTTTAATTAAGAATTGATAATTCTCAATGTTAATTATTTTTAAACATTTCCACAGAGTTAAGAGTTATAAACCCATTTGTCATTTAAGAATTAAAACCATTTACTAAATTATTAACGCTGTGTTAGTCACTTGGGTGTTTCAAACATGGCTACTCCCATGCGATGTTTATACACCGCAATACAAAAATGCTTATAGTGTTAATATTTTGTAAAATATAGTCATCCTGCTGGTTCAGGGATTCAAGCTGTTCCTGTTGAACAGCTTAAATCACTTGTCACTTGTTGATATTAAAATAATGCAATAAAATAAATTATAAAATTAAAGAAAAATTAAGTTATTATATCAGCAAAGCTCATAGTTACAAGACTGAAAGAGTAATAAATTGTAAATAAAATAATAATCCCATCAAAATTTACGACAAAAATATACCAAAACATTAATTCCACATTAAATATTACAGAGTAGCATAATACGCACTTACATCTACAATTTTCCTTCCAACTGAAAAAATACAAAATTATATAAATCATAAAATCATACCTACGTTAGTACGCTAGGGTGACTAGACACCCCAGAAGGAAAAAGCGATGTCTACCTCCAAGGAAAACTGAGATACAACTCTGCCATACGATGTGTGCTATACCCTCACCGAGTAAGGAGAGTACTGGGAGAGAGGAAAAGAAATAAGTTGCCACCTAGAAATTATGAGCACTTGAGCAAAATTGGAGTGACAAAATACCCCATAGGACTAACGCAGAGTTAAAGAAACCTTTGTTTTACATAAAAATCAACATGAGTTGTTTCCCTTACTTTAGCAACATGAACTAACAAAAAATAAAAAAAAAAGGCTCAAAAATATACAATTGGAAATCATGAAAAAAGAAAAAAAATTGCATATTTACTTGATAGCAGAAAATAGATTTTTTCCACGTGTTTTAATTAAGCAATCTTCCTTGGCTGAATTGGCAGCAACAAACACTGGAAGTTCGAGAGGATCATCTCTTAAATACAAAATAAAATATATTTTTAATTTGAAGAAATAAAATAAAGACATCACATTTAGTAACATTGTGCCACCCCGTTTGACAACTATCACCAACCCAACGCTGTGTCATGGATTTCTTTTCTTTCATCTTCTCTGGCCATGTCATTGTCATCTCTCACATTAGCAGCTACAGAGAGGGCATGCACAGGTTCACAAATATACAAAAAAAAAAAAATCTTCTGAACGCTATTAAAAGTTAAATTCTTCACTAGATTGGAGACGGAATGCGTTGTTGTGATAAGTGATTTTCTCTACTAATTCGCACTTTTTATTTTAAGATTCAAATATTAATAACTACATTTTATTTCAGTATTTAACTTATGTATTTCTGTTGTATTAAATGCTAGCTTTTTTTTTTTTTTTTTTTTTTCTCGTCCATAAATGTTTATCTACCAAGTTGATCTTAAATATTGTATAATCAATCCATTATATTATCATTTTCAGTCCCCCACCCCTAATTTCTGGCTCGCATCTTATCTCGCAATTACTTATAACGTCACCAACTAACTTCGGAAGAACCCCCCCCCCATCCGATTTTGTTTTATATCATAAGTAACTTAAAACGTGATTAGTTAAAGTTCAGAATAAAATCACGCTTTCTCTTAACGGTTAATTAAAAAAAAAAAAAATCTTCTGAACGCTATTTAAAGTTAAATTCTTCACTAGTTTGGAGACGGAATGCGTTGTTGTGATAAGTGATTTTCTCTACTAATTCGCACTTTTTATTTTAAGATTCAAATATTAATAACTACATTTTATTTCAGTATTTAACTTATGTATTTCTGTTGTATTAAATGCTAGCTTTTTTTTTTTTTTTTTTTTTTTTTTTTTTCCTCGTCCATAAATGTTTATTTATCTACCGAGTTTATTGCAAAAATAGATTACCTAATTGTACTCATTTTTAGTTCGTGAGAGGGGAATCTATCACCATACTTTCCCTTAAACACGTCCGTTGGACTTTTATTAAGTACAATACTTAATAGTTTTTTTTGTTTTTTTTTTTAATGGAGAGTAGAAAACGCATTGTGGATGCGTTATCGGCAGCTCCTGTTACTCTCGCTTCTTCTTATTTGTCCCTCAGTCCTCATTTTTTAAATGAGTGATTTTTCTGACAAAGGGAGAAGAAAAAGCTGTTTTCTAGGTTGGCAGTATTTTTGCGCGAACAGTTGGCAGAGTTGGTGGAAATTTTCTGTTTCTATGTCTATCCTTGTAGCCATGTCACTAGTAAGGGTGCTGGAGGTAAACGTTTTGTCTGGGCTGACGTTATCCGCCTGATAGTCAGGGACCCGAACCTTGGATTAACCACTAAGGAGGCTGTCCTATCAGCAGGTGCAAAGTACTGGGGCTGCTGTATTGCCATTTGGTGAATGGAATCTGGACCATGCAGTAGCTTCTGGTGGGGCCTCTCGATGCCATACTAGTGGGTAATTGTTACGGCTTTACCTTATCATGTGGTACAAAAAAAAAAATTCTTCGTTTCTTTTTCTCTCTTAGTTTCCCCTCTCTGTCCTGCTCTAAGTAAATCTGTCGACCTAGTCCACAAATTCCAAAATTTCATCATGACAAGTTTCAAGAAAAAATACACGATTAAACCCGGTTCTCCAACTTCCAACGTAGACCCCTACTACCATGTCTCCTTCTCCAACATCAGGGGTCTACGTTCTAACCTTCCAGAGGTTGAAACCCAATTACAGGAGACTAAACCAGACCTTTTATTTTTAAGTGAAACTGGCATTGGACAGGCTATTTCCCTAGATGAGTTTGCAATTACAGGATACTCTAACTTAACTTCTAAATCTGACCCCCAAGATCGCCATGGGCATGGAATATGTGCCTATATTAAAGATAGCTTTCCATGTGGGAGGGACATCTCCAGGGAAGATCCTAACTTACCCTATATGTGCTTCCGGGTTGCTTTAGCTCACACTACTGCATTTATATTTACTCTCTATCGCCCCCACAACAGCGGAGTTACTATCTTTCAAAGCATATCTGAGAAAATTGACCAAGTCCTTTCTACTTATCCTTCAGCTAACATTCACGTATGTGGAGACTTCAATGTTCACAACGTCGAATGGTTGGCCCACTTAAACAAGACCGATGATGAGGGGAGGTTCTGTCATGATTTCTCCATTGCCTATGACCTCACTCAGATTGTTCAGGAACCTACCCGTGTGCCCGATAATGACGGCTAGTATGCGAGCCTACTAGACCTTTTTCTCACAACTTGCCCTGAACTATGTTCAGTTTCTGTTCTGTCGCCTCTTGGATCTTCCGACCACTCTGTTGTATCAATTAAGATAAAAATGAAATGTAATAAGTCCCCAGACGTACCTCTTCATCGTACAGTATATCGATACACTAAGGCTGACTGGGATAGCTTCCGTACATTTATATCTGATCTACCTCTGCATTCCATGTTTAAAAAGGATGTGTCCTCTATAGTATTAGACCTAACTGAATGGTTAATTGTAGGTATTGACCATTTCATACCCTCTAAAAAGTTTCAGCAAAAACCTAACAGCCAGCCATGGTTCTCTCCAGAATGTGCTGCTGCCATTGCGCACAGAAATCACTTTTTCCACTGCTTCAAACGTAATAGATGTATGGAAACTAAAGCCGTTTTCAGGACTGCCAGCAACCATTGTAAGAAAGTAATAAGGAACGCAAGAGAATTGTATGCTCAATCTGTTAAGTCCAAAGTAGCTGAGCAGCGGCTTGGTTCCCACCAGTTTTGGCAAATAGCAAACAGAATCCTGAACAGAAACGTGTGCTCCATCCCAACTATTATCAATGGACCTGAGGTAATCTCGTCAGCATCAGACAAAGCCAAACTCTTTGTCAAGAACTTTGCAGCTAATTCTACCCTTTGCGACCAAGACCGCCAACCCCCAATATTTCCTCTTGTATCAGAAAACACGCTATGTGATATACGTATATCTGTACGTGATGTTGCCAAGCTAATCAAAAACCTTGATTCCAGTAAAGCAACTGGCCCTGATGGTATTCCAATTATAGTACTCAAAAAACTTCAACCTGAACTAGCGCCCATACTTACAAAACTGTTTAAACGTTGTCTTAAGGAGAATAGTTTCCCATCTCCCCGTGAAAATCTCATCAGTATGCCCTGTATTTAAGAACTCAGGTGATCGCTCATCCCCCTCTCAGTACAGGCCAATAAGTCTCCTGTGCGTCATGAGTAAGTTGCTAGAATCTGTATTAAATACAGAAGTAATCAACCATCTCAACAAAAATAACCTTCTTAGTGACACTCAATATGGTTTCCGTTCTGCTAGATCTACAGCAGATGTCCTTACAGTTATATCGCATAGGATTAGCAAATCTCTCGACGGTGGCAATCTTTCTAGGGCAATTGCTCTTGACATATCTAAAGCCTTTGATAGGGTATGGCATAAAGGTTTACTTCATAAGATAGCTAGCTATGGTATAGCTAGAAAAGTCTTCTCACTCTTTTCCTGATCTACATTAATGATCTTCCAAATCATATCCTTACATCATTTGTAGACATTTATGCTGACGACACTACCATTTATGGTACCACATCTAAGACAGTAAACGAGCATGTTCTCTCCAATTCTCTCTCCTCTGATCTTGAGCACGTAGTACAATGGGGAAAGGAGTGGCTGGTTACTTTTAATGCATCTAAAACCAAGCTTCTCTCTTTACATCATCAACATTCTAATCCACATTTGTCATCAATTGAAATGAATGGCTCTCGTCTTCAGGAGGCCTCAAGTTTTGACAAGCTTCTGGGCTTGACCATTACTCCTGATCTTAAATGGAACACGTATATCAAATCTGTTGCCAAGGCCGCTGGAAAAATGGTGGGATCTTTCTATCGATCGAGTAGATATCTCACTGCTGATGCTATTCTCTATCTATATAAGAGCCAGGTACGTCCAAGGATGGAATATTGTTGCCACATCTGGGCAGGAGCTGCTAGAAAGGACTTGTCCTGCCTTGATAGAGTTCAAAATAGACTTCGTAGCCTCGTAGGAGATGTCCTTTTCTCCTCCTTGCAACCTCTATCTCACAGAAGAGATGTTGCGAGTTTGTCTCTAATGTATCGTTATTTTCATGGAAAGTGTTCAACTGAGCTTCAATCTATGGTCCCCCCTCACCAAACTTTCACAAGAAACACTCGTCTAGCTGTAAACACTATCAATAATTTCCCCCACTCTTTATCTGTGCCTAAACCTAAACGTAGATTCCATGAACAAAGCTTCTTTCTTAGAACTGCACGCCTGTGGAATTGTCTTCCGTTTTCCTGCTTTCCGGCTGACTACAATATGGTTTTGTTCAAGTCTAAAGTAAATAAGTTCTTGATGAGCCGTTCCATATAAGTTATTAAATTTACCAAATTTTCATTACTAATGATTACTATATTGACCAATTTCTACTGTACACTCTTTAACCCTTATCCTTGAGTGGCCTCTGGGCCTTGATAATGTGGTGATGTCTTTGTAAAAAAAAAAAAAATAAATAAAATAAAATACAAAACACAAACTCAAGAGAAACAAGGCTTCAGAATCAGACCAACCAAAAGATATTCTCTTTCTTTGAAAAAATTATTACCTCATCTAATGCAAAAGTCAGTTAGATTGACCTTCATGGGAAAAATGGAGTTCATCTATGAAAACCACATGAATAGAGACAATTGTAGATGTTATCTTCAGTGTATGTCTGCAGCAGCTAACCTCGGACAAATGAACAGTAATCACTAACAAAGGGCCAGAACCACTCAAGGGTGAAAAGATCCTGGAAGAATGGAAAGAGAAACAGTCATAACCACCACCACCACCACCCCCATGCAAAAGAGGAAGAAAAAGAGTGCTATTTAAAGGGGAGTTGGTTTCAGGGAAAGCTACAAGGAAGTTGAGTCAATGTGTTTCTCAGAGATGACTGGCTCCTTTGAGGCTTTCAGCAAATCACAGTGTAAATGAGACTGTTTTTTTTCGTCTTGGTTAAGCAAACATCTCATTCTGCAAGTCTGCTATTGAACATTGTTGTTACATTTATAAATTAGACTTGTGTTTTACTTGGGATACAAATTCTTCATTATAACATTAAATTGTTGGATCGACAAACAACTTTGGTGTGGTACAATTAATGAAACGATGATGGCGATGCAGTGAGTGAGCACACGGGTATGTTCACATTCCCTCATGGGTGAGGAGAGCAACTATCCAAACACATTGCTTGCTTGCTCTCTCTGTTCAATCAGAAGAGAATGATCGTATTTCCCTACTCACATCACATTAATGGTTTCCTGTCTCTGTGATGTCACTGCCAAGACACGTAGCTCTTATAATTTCTACTCGGGAAATTTATAATACTAAACCTATTTTTGCACAGCAGCATCTAAATATTTTTACAAACAAGCCCGAATGAATATGAGGATCATAATATAAAGAAAAATTCTATTTCTTTAGAGAGAAATGCAAAAAGCCACAAGGACAATCGACTAACCTGTAATAGCCTAAATGGAATTGAGTGTGGTCATCTCCACGAATGACCGTCTGAAACTCTGGAGGATCAAAGTAATAACGCCAGTGAATCAAATAATTGGGAAAACGACCGTGGCTGTTTTTTCCGTTAAGATTTTTATGCTTGCCTGCCAGAATGTCAAATGGTCCGACCAAATCAAATCCAAGAATATCATGAAAACAACCTGAAAAGATTAAAACATTTTTTAGTTGGAAAAAAAAAAAAAAAAAAAAAAAAAAAAATCAGGCACGGGGTAGGGGGGGGGTATATAAAAGAAATTCAAAAACATTAATAAAATGGATCCAAAAGTTTACCTTTCCACAAAAATCCCCAAAGTGTTCACTTTTAAAATTCACATTGCAGCCTCCCATGCAGTTGTTACGTCTTTAGAAAAAAAAGGCTAACAGTCCCCATTTACCTGCCTTCCCACAGGATTATATTTCCGGTTTTTAATATGGAGAAAAATCCAGCTCTCCAGAGAGAAGCACATTGGATTGGAATAAAAATCAAAATTGCTTCGGTTGAGAAGGATTTCTCCTTCACTGACTAAAGACAAAACCAATACAGAATGATTCTGAAAATTTTCCAGATTTCAAGACAATTACCAATTATGTTGGAAATTCCTAATTCTGGTACAATTACCAATTCAGATTCTTTTAAAATTTCTAGATATTTAGTTATAGAGTTTTTTTTAATTTTCACATTTTCGAAAAATTCTGTGCAAAGTGCGCATATATTTTTGCAAAAAGAAAATACACAGGGTGGGAGGTACAAGGTATATTACCACTGTTTTTTCATAAACTATAACTATTTGATTACTGATTCTGTTAAAAAATCCCGATTCCAATACAATTACTGATTGTTTGGTTTCAAATTTCTAAATATTTAGTTAGAGTTTTTTTCTTTTTAGATTACTAAAAAAAAAAAAAAAAACGTGCCAATTTTTTCTATTTATTCACTTGTTCCATTTTACCTGTGCCATTTTTACCTAAATTCTTTATTATGATTTACAGATTTTAGTTTCACTAATAATTTAAAAACAAATATTTATCATTAGTTCCAGCAAATTCTTTTATAATTCCGATACCCTAAAAAGTCCGATTCTTAATCCCAATTTCGATTAATAGTCCTGAAACTAATTAATACTACACCATGATTTCAACCTGAAAACTGAGCAGTTTTTTAAAATTCTTAAATGTACTTACATTCAAATTTACTATATTTTTTTTTTTTATTTTATGGAGAAAATAAAAATAAATAACACAAAAGAAATTTTACTTAAAAAAGATTAAATTAAAAATCATATATATATATATATATATATAAACAATAATTTTTTGTCCATTAATTTTTTAAAAACAATACTAATCAAATTTATAATTGTTTAAATTTAACATTTAAAAAAAAAAATTGAGACATTTTTTTTTTTCAGAATGAGAAAATTGAAAGCCATAAAATTTTATAGTTGTAAAATTGAATTTCCGTTAAAAACCAATGTTATCAACGTAATTGTCGATTTCAACTAAAAAGCAAGGTTATCTAATTGCCATGTCAAAATTATTAACATATTACTGCATTATTACATAAAATATGTAATGTCCACGATTCATTCATCCACCATTATTTTTTGGAGGGGGGGGGAAGTGTAATAAAACAGGCTGAAGTTACCTCCCCTGTTTAATATGTTTATTATTTAAGCATAACTTGCAAATTATTTTGAAAAATAGTTTCATTAATAATTTTCTACTTTATCATTTTTCATAGTTTTGGATATTTTAATAATTTCGACATAAGTAAATATTAGTGATGATTAATCAGAATCGGGAATCGGAAAAAAATCTTAACTTTTGGGGGTATCAGAAAAGTCCCAACAGTTTTCCGATGCCAAAGACATTTTCTTAATTATCTTTTTTATTTGATTTTGTTTCAAAACAAGATCTTCCACTGCTGGCACTAAATAATAAAAAAATAAATATTTATTGATTTTAAACTAAAATCTATACATCAATCTCTCTACAGGTGTTTTTACGTTTGAGAAAATATATGCACATTTAATATGTGTTCTTACGGTAATTAAGAAAACAACTCTCCAGTTAAATATTTAGATTATTGGAATCGAGAATTTAGTACAGAATCGATAATTGTATTGGAATTAGGAAAAATATTGGAATCGTCCCATCACTAGTAAATACCATTGGTTTTAATTGAAATCCAATATTTCGATTTTTCTTTTTATTCTAAAGAAACACCAAAATTTTAATAACATATTTGTTAATCATGTTTTTTTATTTGGTGCTTATTTATATGAAACAAATCAAAATAGAACAGGAAAATTTGTGGATATACTCATCAGTTGAAAATATTAGTGCACACCAAAAATTGCAAAAAATTATTGAGTAGAATTTTAGTAATAAATACAATTCATTTCTTAAATTTCCAAAAATGCATTGAAGTGAAATTGTTAGGTGTTTAAGCCAACTTGTCAGAAAAGATTATCTCCCTTTTTTAATACAAAAACACCACACTCTTGTGGTTTGGAATTCATTGACATAAAAATAGTGAATTAATTGGTTCCTGCCCAGAATTACCCCTATGTTAAAAAACAAAAATAGCATATTCCAAAAATGACATAAATTGAGCTAATAAAGGGTGTCCAAAAAGTCACTGAAGGGTTGAAAATCTTTTGTTATTTTACAATTAATGATTATTTTTTCTCTATTTCAGGTATTTTACAGATAATATTTTGAAAATTAATTATGGATCAGTGTAGCATTAAACAACGTACGCAAGTTGTGAAATAGTTTCACAAAAATCAGGGGTCAATTGTTTTTACTCAAAGAGCTTATCGACGGAATTTTCATGTAAGAGATAGCTCAAGTTACAACACAATTCGAAACATTGTGCACCAACTTGAAGACCAAGGAGCTGTACTTTATCTTTCACGAGCTGCCAGACCTCGAAACATCATTACAAATGAAAATAGGGAAAGAGTGCGAAAGAGCATGGAGCAACATCCTTAAACATCAATTTGATGACATTCTATACAACTTGGGATATGTTGAGCTCACTACACAGCTTAAAACTTTTTCCTTATAAAGTGCAGCTTGTTCAACACTTGAAGCCTGAAGATTTCCAAACAAGGGTTCAATATGCAGTTCAAATGCAAGAACTTGTCCGAAATGACCCAATTTTCTGCAAAAATTTATTATGTCAGATAAAACCAAATTTCATTTGAATGGATTTGTTAAACAAAATTACAGATTTTGGGGCTCTGAAAATTCAAAGGCAATTCATCAAAAGCAACTGCATTCCATAAAGTGCACTGTATGGTGTGCAGTAACGAAGAAGATTATTGGACCTCATTTTTTTTAAGATCAAGAAGAAAATGCTATCACTGTTACTGGAGAGATACCGGACTATGATTACAGACTTCCTGCGCCCACAAATTCAAAATAGGCCCAAATTATGGTTCCACCAAGATGAGGCAACGGCACATACGGTGACACACCATGGAGCTTCTCAGGCAATGCTTTGGTGACAACATTATCTTGCGCTATGGCAATGTCAAATGGCCACCATATTCCTCCAACTTGATTAGCCCCAACTTTTTCTTGTGGGGATATCTTAAAGAAAGAGTCTATGTTAACAAACCCCAAACCCTGCAAGAATTGAAGGAAAACATCAAGAACGAAATAAGGGAGTTAAATCGTAATCCAGGGATTCTGCAATCTGTCATGAATATTTTGGAAAGAGCACAAATATGCGAAGCTGAAAATGGGCAACATTTAAAAGACATTTTTCATAAATAAAAATTGTTTGAATTTTGCATTTTTTTTTTTTAATTTATCAATATCTTAGATTGAATTAAAATTACAGAAAGATATCATCAAAAACAAAGAATCTAAGTTCAAAACCCTTCAGTGACTTTTTGGACACCCTGTAGTTTATTTTTATGAAGAAATACATTTTTTCTAGAATTCCCCCTATATTTAAAAAATAAATAAATAAATCAAGAAAAATCTGTGACAAAACGAAAATATTATATTCCAAAAATCAACTAAATTGATCCAATAGTTTTATTTTTTTAATAAGAAAGCCAATTTTTGTAACAGCAGAGTTTTGTCCACCATTTTGTAAACAATAAAAAAAAAAAAGATATAACTCAATAATTCAAATTTGAGAGATTTATGTTGTAATGCCTACAAATTTCCATTAATTGCTTAAAACTGATTTTAAAGCAATTAATGGAAATTTGTAGACATTACAACATAAATCTAGTAAGTATGAATTGTTGTTGAGTTATCTTTTTTGGTTTCCAAAAATTTTTTTCAGAATGGTGGGCAAGACGATTATCTACAGCAACACATCAAAAGCCGTAAATGACAAAGTCCTCTGATTCTCTCCCCTCTGATCTCGAGCGCATGGTACAGTGGGTGAAGAGGTGGCTGGTTACTTTTAATACATCTAAAAACCAAGCTTCTATCTTTACATCATCACCGCTCTGATCCCCATCTGGCATCAATTGAAATGGATTGCTCTCGTCTAGGGGAGGCCCCATGTTTTGACAAGCTTCTGGGTTTGACCTTTACTCCTGATCTGAAATGGAACACATACATCAAATCTGTTGCCAGGGACACTAGGAAAATGGTGGGATACTTCTCCCACTCCAGAAGATATCTCACTACTGATGCAATTCTCTATATAAAAGCCAAGTATGTCCAAGGATGGAATACTGCTGCCACATCTGGGTTGGAGCTGCTAAAAACAGCCTATCCTGCCTTAACAGAGTACAAAATAGACTTTGTTGTTTAGTGGGGGATGCCCTTTTCTCTTCCCTGCCACCTCTCTCCCACAGAAGAGATGTTGCGAGCCTATCTTTGTTTTATCGTTATTTCCATGGCAGGTGCTCGTCTGAGCCCCAATCTCTGCCCCCCCCCACCAATCTTTTCCGATAAACACCCATCTAGCTAAAACCACTGTCAAAAATTTTCCCCACTCTTTATCTGTGCCTAAATCAAAACGTAGATTCCATGAACAAAGCTTCTTTCTTAGAACTGCACGCTTGTGGAACTCTTTACCGCTTGCCTGTTTCCCTCCTGACTTCAACATGGATGTTCAACATAAACAAATTCCTGATGAACCGCTCCTCTAAGTAATGACACTTTATCAAATCTCCAATACTAATGAATACTGCAACACTATCCCATTGATTACTGTACACAAAATAATGTTAAAGCTTGGACTTTTGCGTCCTTCTATTTATTACTTTATTCTTCTGTTTAATTGTTTAATTTTACTTATTAAACGTTTTTGGTGCTATTCTCTTTTACGGTTACTTTTACTTTTAAGGGTACTTTTAAAGTCTGTGTGTTCTTACATATATGGGTGTGCGTGTGTGTTCTATTCTTACACAGTTTCTTGCCTTGGAGGGTCTCAACATGTATGTGCAAATATATAATGTGTACATACCTGCTTGCCTTGTCCAGCGGATATCTTCTTGTCGCTGGGCTGCCATCTCATGGGGAGTGGTACTTACTGCTGCAGATGCATCAATAACACGAGATGGATTGGAGCTTCAATTTGTTTTATTAAAAAGGCAAGCCTATCATGGACCCTGGTTGCTGCGGAGAGACCCTAATCTTCTGTCCGTTCCATCTGCAAGCCAAAACCACTCTCACATGTGGTCGACTGGAAGACTATGACCACAATTCCCGTTTTACCCCTAATTTCCAGTGCATGTCACCCCTAATTTCCAGTGCATTCTCTCTAGGTTGACAAAAGGTAACTTGAGTTTGATGCCTGTCAAATCTAACCTTCTGTGACCCCCACTAAACTTGCTGATGGGAATCGAAAATATATCTACATAACTTGCTATTTCTACAACTACCTAGATAGCATTTAAGCTAGGATTCACAATACTACAATAACCCTTATCCCCGAGTGGCTCCTAGGCCTTGATAAGTGGTGACCTTCATGTAAAAAAAAAAAAAAAAGAAAAAAAAAAAAAGGTACTCATAAAATTTTATTTTCTTATCTAAAAATAAAACTATTTGATCAATTTTCATGATTTTTGGAAAATAATATTTTTGTTTCATACAGAGTTTTTCTTTATTTTTGTCTTTTAATATAGGGTGAATTCTGGATGAGACCCAATATTTTTGATTCCTTAAGAAAAAGAGCAAACAAGAACTGAGTAAAAAAAAAAAAAAATTTTTTTAAAAAACATTTACTCACTTGAAGGATCTTCTGGTTTATTTACTTTACAAAATTCCCAAAGTTCATAAAAATCTTTTGGCATTTCCACCAAAAATTTTTGTTTAATGTTTTCTTTAACATCTTCAGGAGATGGTGGTGGTGGCAGTGGAGACGGAACCGATTCTTCAAGTTTATCACATTTGTTGTCAGATTTTTCTACAGATTTGGTTTCTAGAAAAAAAAAAAAAAAAAAAAAAGAAAAGAGAAATTTCAAATAATGAAAATTTACAAGATTTCATAAGTTAACAGAAAAATAGAAGGTTAAAGATATGATAAAGAAAAAATATTTCTTTTTGAAAATATAAGATTTTGTGTGGAAAACATCTTGATAAATTTTTCCTAAATTTCTTGATGGGAAATGGATTTGTCAAATCTGAGCAACATAAAACATTTTTCATATTTGGCTTCTTCGAACTACTGTTCTCATCTTCAGTGCTATTTTCACAATGCTTTGGTAAATGTAAACTCCGACCGTATTCACACACAGACCAGTGGTATAGTGGATGAAGTACTTGTAAAAATTTAGTAGTAGTAGAAGTTACACTCTTCTAAGGTTGAAATTTCAATCCTTCATGCAGGCAACACTCAAAATATAGATTTTTTTTTTTTTTACATTGGAAGGGGGGGGGTAGTTTTGTAACTTGGATTACTTAGGCGAACGGTTCAATAAGAACTTGTTCATGCTGGACTTGTAGACAATCAGATTGTGGTCAGCTGGAAAGTAGGCAAACAGAATAGAGTTCCACAGGCTAGCAGTTCTAAGAGAGAAGCCCTGTTCATAGAATCTACGTTCAGGTGTAGGCACAGGTAAAGAGTATGGGAAATTGTTGATAGTGTACTTAAGACTTGTATCCAGTGACCGATCGAGAGCATGCTACCTCTGTGGATTAAATAAAGGGTTCCATTCAGAATTCTGTGCAGATTCCCAAGATTGATAAGATAGAATGTCAGAGGTTACATCGACTGAAATGTAAAAAATAGCACAAGATGAGAACAGTAATTCGAAGAATACAAATAATCAATCCTTATCTAAAAAATTATGAAAAAAAAAAACATTTTTGTTTGATTTTATTATTGACCCAGATAAGTAATCGTTTTTCTTTCACCCACATCATTGCCCCCCCCCCGCCCCCAGTCACGTTAATGTCCATAGTTTTCGGTAGTAAAGTATATTGCGATTTTTTTTTTTATTGCTTCTTGATGGACATTAAATCATTACAACCTTATCTTTGTTTTCACATCTTCATCAGACTTTAATGTTTTGTTGCATTTAATTGCAGTTTGAATTAATAAAACACTTAGTCCACTCTATTATCACGCTGTGTCGTTCTTTCGTTTGTTTTGCCAGGTGCATGAGATAAGGAAGAGGGAGACAAATGTGCCACATGATGTGATGTTACGACATTAGACAAAGTTTTTTTTTCATTTGTTGTAAGAAAATGTAGAATGAGGCCAAACAAAATTCTGCATAGCGGAACATTTTCATCCTGCTTCAGCCTCCCCTATTCGTAACATTCGTCAGGAAATTAAAGTTAGAGAGAGAGAGAGACGGTGTTAGATTTAGATGGTCTATTTACTAGTGATGTTGATAATGTTAGCTTGTCCAGATGTAATCCATATGAAATGATTGACTAAGAATGTAGAAAAAAAATGAGAAAGAAAAAAAGATGACAAAGAAAGAGAGAGAGATAAAAGTTAGAGCAAAAGAGAAGGTTCTTGTCCAAAATTCTCCCTATATTAAAAAACAAAAATAAGGAAAAATCTGTACGATGAACGTCAGGGGTGCACACACATTTTCAGCAAGAGAGCTGACTAAGACATGATTAAGTCTAAATTATCTGCCACCTACTAAAAATACAAAACTTTTTTTAAAATATATTGTAAATCATTTTTATATGTACAGTATATGCAGGTGTACACTGCATTATTTTATCAACCCATATTGCACAGTACAGCTCTGTACATTTTTTTCTCATTACCTTACTCTGGTGACTTGCATTAGATGGAATCAGTCAGGGATGCATGATCTGGACAGTAGCTGCTAATAGCCAGCCTCAAGTAGACTTATAGATGCTGATCAGTCATGGCTAAGTGGTATTTGGACTTAATGATCTTCATGTGGGAAAAGACTGACTCACATGAATAAATCAAACCAAATAATACAGTCACGAGGGTAGCACACTGATTGATGTTCTCTGATGTTGGTTCTTTGTGAGTGATTGTGCATGAGCTCTGCATCAGCTCAATGTCGGCTTATAGTGTCAGAATCTCATCCTTAACTCCAGAAGAGTTTGGGTGAAACAGTATTGCAATCTTCGATGCAAGTGAAACAACCTTCGGATCTTAGAAGGGGCAGCACATGAATGTAGCGATTAGCTCGAGTAAAGAAAAGTCTTTAACGCATTTGTCAAACTAACGGATAATTGCCAATTTGTTTTATTTAACGTACACTCTCAAGCTGCACATATGCTTGTGTCTCCAGCTCTGCCACAAGGTTCTGAAAGTTTGCCAGCACCAATGCGATTTACCCATAATATCTCTGCAATCGACTAGTCGATCATGATTGATGTAATGGGCACCCCTGATGTACATACTTGTAATGAAACAAGTCACGCGTGCGTGGTCCCCTCTGATGCTGCATGAGATGACGCCACAAAAAAATAGTGAAGAAATGATGAATGCAAGAAGTGTGAAGGGCCAAGTTTACCTTCACATTTTCGCCAAATTTCTGAAAAATCTAATGGATGGGGCAAAAGTTATGGGGTAAAAAGTGTCATTTTGTGCAATTTTGGAGCATTTGTGACCCCTTTTGAGCTACTGAGAATGCCGAATCCCAGTGAGAATGGACAAACGGTGCAGTTTCATGCCGTAAGACATGTATATTTGAATTCAGCACCATGGAAAACTACTATATAGACATAAATATCAAGTTCTTGAGTAATATGAAAAAAGAGCTCCAAAAAGGCATGTTTTTTTTAGCCCTAAAAGTCCCAGAGGGATGCGAATCAGAATTTTGTCAGAATCACCCATACTGAATTTATATTAAGAACAATGGCCTCCACATTTTGGCCAAGTTTCGGGAAAATCTAATGGATGGATCAAACCCTATGGGACAAAAAGTGTCATTTTTGGCCATTTTGGGGCATTTTTGACTCTTTTGAGCCCCTAGAGACGTCAAATCCTAGTGTAAATGGATAACAGTGCAGTTTCAGGCCTTAACACATGTATATTTGAGTTGACCACCTTGAAAAACCACTATATAGTCAGACATATCAAGTTTTTGTTGCGAAATATGAAAGAAAGAGCCACAAAGAGGCATTTTTAGCACTAAAAGTCCCCAGGGATGCGAACCTAAATTTTGCCAGGATCACCCATACTGGATTTATATTAAGAACAATGGGCTCCACATTTTGGCCAAGTTTCAAAAAAATCTAATGGATGGATCAAAAGTTATGGGACAAAATGTGTAATTTTTGGCCATTTTGGGGCAGTTTTGACCTCTTGAGGCCCTGGGGGCACAATAGGAATTTTTATAAAAAATATTTTTTTTTACTGTGCACATTTATTTAATGAAATACAATTTCTAGCAAAATTTAAGGAAAAACTAATGGACGGTTATCTGGCAATAGTTTGGACTAATAGACACGGAAGCACGGACGCCACTGAAAACATAGGTCCCTCTCCGATAAATCGGGGGAACCAACAAAAATATTGTATTCCAAAAATCATATAAATTGATCAAGTAGTTTGGATTTATGTTGTAATGCCTACTAATTCACATTAATCACTCAAAACTGATTTTCTTTATAAAAATTAAACTACTTTATCAATTTATGCATGTAATGTTTGGAATATGACATCTTTCCTTTCTCTTTCAAATCTATATAAATAAAACAGCAGATGTATGTGTGTGTAAATATTTAATCGATAAGCTCTTGCACTACTGATTACATAACACTGAAATGATCAAGAAATTAGTAATTATACATCAAGGATGGTTTATAATGAGTAAAATGTTTGTTTGAATGAATGAATAATGCGTACAGACATATCAGCAAGTTGAAATGCAAGCTGTACATTTCAACTTGCCAACATTTTTCTTAAAGTCGTTTAATAAATCTTTCTTAGCTATCGAGAGATACATCAGTAGGAGACATGATTGGAGCGCTAAATGTTTTGGTTTCAATTCTAGCAGATGGCACCCAAGTCATTTTTCTTTTTAACTTTTGAAATCACTATTATATATTAGGTACAATATAATATTCAATAGAGAATTGGCTCTGTAAGAATAAATACAAAATTTACATGAATTAAAATATATTTAAGCTTATTTTATGACCCAGAAAGGTTGCCTCTCTCGCCTCTCAATAAAACATCTGATTAATTCCTATTTGAGTCACAAATAAGTATCATCACCAAAAAGTAGGAAAAAATTATTGACTACAATTTTAATTAAAGATAAAAATCGGTTCATGTATTTTGCCAAGCCTCCATTCATTATTACTTGAATAAATGACAGACGGATTTATCTCCCTTTGTTTTTTGAGTATTTCCATTCATCAATAGCACATTAGCAAAATACAAAAACTGATTTTTATTTTTTTTTAATTAAACTTGTACTCAATAATTTTTTCTAATTTTTTGGTGAGAATACTTATTTTGCATGATACATAAGTATATTGAAGAATCTTTACTTGGAATGAGATTTTCATATGAACACAATACTGTATAAGCACCATTGTATGTTTGCTTGTATTGAAATAAATGTGAAAATATCAGTTTTTTTAAGTAGTTAACGGTGTGATTAAGAAAACCGTGTTGACAAAAAATTAATTTTTTGGTTCTTGTCCAGAATTCCCGCCTATATTAAAAACAAGAATAAAAAAAATCTGTATGATGCACAGACTTATGACAGAAAGAAAATATTGTACACAAAAATCACTTAAATTGTTCAAGTAGTTTTATTTTCAAATAAGAAAATAAAATTTTGTGGCTAAGCGAACAAGTGACAATACTGCAATGCCATCTTGAAAACTGGCTTAAAACGAGGGAAATAACTCCAAATAACTCAAACTTGCAAGATTTTAAAAATCCATTCCTAATATGGGGATGATGGAAAAACTCAAATTTGCTTATAAGCCATTTTCTTTGGATATATCCTTGGGAAGAATATAATCAGTATAAAATAATGAAACTCAACACACAAAGTTATAACAAGTTTATTGTACAATGGTACAAATAGATATTGATACTCAAACATATCTTGAATGCCGTAGTATCAAGACTGACTTACTTCCCGCCTGGTTACTGCTTTCTAGCATCTTTTATCGGCTGAGTAATCCATTCTCAGGAAGTGTCAGGATCTTCCACTATATATATATATAAATAATTATTTACTATAATAATTTTTAAATCCCTACAGATACTAGTGTTTCATCTTTTCGGGAATCATCAGTACAGGGTGTCACGATTAACACCAGTCGGTAGATTCGAACCCGGCGACAGAAGCCATCCCTGACTTCATTAGCAAGGACCTAATCCATTCGGCTACTGTTAACCACGAGAAATGCTGTTGAATTTAAACATTTATTTCTTAAATGCTTTTTAAAGTCTATCAACGTCTCCACACACACACACACATATATATTCTTTATTGTAGTCTCGCCTCATATAAAATTTTATTTGCAGATTTTATTGTCCCTCCATTTTCTTTTGTTGTGTGCTTGATCTAAGGTTTTCCTTGAGCTTAGGGAATGACTAAAAGTCACAGGGGACAAGGTCTCGACTATAGGGAGGATGAGGAACTGTCTGTTACTCATCTTGGTCAAATAGTCTGTGACAAAGATGGAGTTGTGGACTGGTGTATTGTCCGATGGAAATGCCACTATTTATAATTTCCTACACTGACCCAATTTGAAGAGTGCTGGCCTCTTCCGACGGAATCTCTTCCTGAACTTCCTTGAAACCTCAACACACACAGTGAGTTATAACAAGTTTATTGTACAACAGTGCAATGTAACAAATAAGATATTGACAATCGAACATATCTTGAAAGCCGTAGTATCAAGATTAACTTACTCCCCACCTGGTAACAACTTTCTAGCGTCTTTTCTAGACTGAGTAATCCGTTCCCAGGAGGTGTTAGCATCTTGCACTAGATCACTTTATAAAAATAAGATTTAGATGATTTTCAAAATGCAATATTTTCTTTATGTCACACGTCATCATACAGATTTTTCATCATTTTTGTTTTTCAATATGGGTGGGAGGAATTCTGGACTATTTTCTCTTTTACAATTTTTTTCTATAAACTCTTGAAATTTTTTTTCACCTTTCTCTTCTTTGGCAGCCGATTCAGTTTCTTCCGATTTCTTTTCAATTGCCTTGCTAACATTTTCAGAGATTTCTGCTTTTCCTTCGTTTTTCTGCTGCTTTGCAAGAGATTCCTCTTCATCCTAAAAGTGGACAGGTTTGGGAGTTTGTTTGTTTTTTTTCAATGTTAACAATTTCAATAAACAAGTTTCAGATTTTTGTAGCAAACAAAAATCAAACATTGAGAATAAAGTAAAAAAAAAAAAAAAAAAAAAAAAAGGCTCAGCAAAATTGTGATTTAAATATCATACCAAACAGGAAACAATTTGCATCGTAGGTAAAATAAAAAAGAAATGCATCCAGCAACTAGAATAAACAGAACACAAGGTGTCCTCATCGGAAGAATATACATCGGTGAAATTAGTAATGTGCACACTGTAAGATATATGTGGTCATATAAAACATCTGAAATGTTACTTAACTGATCTGATTAATTAATCTGGGAAGATACTGGCTAGAGGTTCAACTAAAGATTTGGCATTCCAAGTAAAAGTAAAGTTCCAAAGTAAAGCCTCCTATCTTTTTTTAACTTATAAAGTTGAAGAGCTAGAAAGACAGGAGTGGTACAATTGAAACGAGTGACCTATTATGCTCCAGAATTTATTTTTCTATTTAGTCACCACCATTTTCAATTCAATTTTGCCAGCGATGAACGATGGCTGTGCATGAGCACCCGGAGTATACTTTGTCAAATGAGGCTCATTCCAAAAAATAAAGCCTTTTTTTTTTTTTTTTTTAAACTCAAAAAGTTGAAGAGCTACGAAGGTGCGGTACAATTAAAATGAGCAATTACCACCATTCTCAATGCATTTTAACCAGGAATTCAGGGACACATCTCTGATTCTGACGCACAAATATCTGCAACAGAGAGATGAGACTTTCAGGTAATGAATGCTTAAGTACAGTCATCATAACAATGCAATTCGCAATCCCCTCTGTTCCATTCAGGTGAAATCAAAAATAGGAGACATAACTTTTGGACCCCCCCTCCCCATACAATCAAATTCTTGAATGTGCAATCCTAAACTGTTAACGCTTAATATACCCATTTGCTGTCACTTGAGCAAAAAAGATTAACATATATAGAACTTGAATGCCTACTAGACTAAAAAACACCTCCAAACACCCGGGCACGCAGGCTAATTTAAAATAATTTGATTCAATTTCAGGGGGGGATTACATTTTATTCCCTCCCTTTTAATTTTCTCGTTCTTATATTTTGCATGTTGACGGGTTTTGTTTTTTGTTTTGAAAAGTCTTTTTATTACGGTTCTTCTTCTTGTCACTATTTAAGGTTCATTGTCAGTTTACAAGATGTTTATTCATCATAATGTCTACCGTTAAAGACTTGTTTGCCCAGATTAAGGCTAAAAGATGTCGCATTTCAAACACAGTTGAATGGCTGAAGGAAAATTTCTCAGTCTTCAAGTGTGTCGAGAGCAGCGGATGTAGAAAAGTGGTTAAACGAATTAGACGATTTTTTCGACCAGCTCATTTTAAAATCCCCCCAGGAGGAGAGGTTGAAGCTTGGTCAAGATTCCGAGACATTCTCTCTCCAGCCTTTATGATGGATTTGGAAATGTTCAAATTTTAGTGGGTCTCCTTTGGCCAAAAAGTTTGAATTTAGAACTTTCCTCAGATTTGATTTTTGTAGCACCAATTTGGGGGAGGCAGATAAATTGTTTTTCCTTAAATCTAAGTTGAAGGGGAAGGCTTATGACCTAATCTCTAATATGGACGTCACCTGCGACAATTATATTACTGCCTTGAATTGTTTGAGGGAAAAATTTCTGAATCCTTTCTTTATCAAAGATATTGAATATTGGAATAAATAATTCCTCAGGTGGTGCAAATAATGGAATTAGAACTTAAAACCTTCTTGAACAGATTAAAATAGACTTGTTTCAATCAGATAAGTCTTTTGGAACAAACTTTTTTGCCAAAGGTTCCACTGCTGGGACTATGATTGTTCCGCAAGTTCCCTAGAAATGTTAGATGTCAAGAACGAAAGAATGCTATCCTTCGTTTTTATCCATTGTCCAACTTTTTTGACATAATAGGACTTTTACAGGCAGTGCCTTTGAATACAAAAAAGCGGGAAAGTTTCCCACCCAAACCACCGTTTTCTTTTCCTCCTCCTTCTTTGTTTGAAGTTCAACCCAATATGGCAGCCAGTTCAATTAATAGGACAGTTAATCATAAAAAGAGCTTGAATTCCCCTAAATTTCTCAATAATACTGGTGACCAATATAAATTTTGTAAATTATGTAAATTGGTAAATCATAATATTCTTTTGATTCAAAGTTTTACTCGCCAAAGAGCTTAAATTATGTATTAAGTGTTTTGGTGGTCACTCGGAACAAGAATGTAAGGGAAGGGACTCTCTTACCCATGCGTTACATATGGGTTAAGGACTCATTTCTCTGTAATGTGCCCAAAGACATGAAAATCCTTTGTAGGAATAACTTCCTTATCTGATGGAGAAAATTGTATATTCCCTGTTAAAATAGTATCCTTGAAAGGTAAAGGACCCCCCCACCTCCAGTGTTTTTCCATTGCATTTTCGACACTGGGAGTCAAAAATCTTTTTCTCCCAAACTATTTTGCAGGAACTGAAATCTAGAGAAAAATTAGTACCTAGGCCTGAAATAATGCTTGTAAATATGTTTATCAGAACACGGTCTATGGGCCTCCTGGAGCTCGATGTCTCCATCAAATTGGGTTCTTAGAAACCCTTTCCTTTCACTGGCCTGTTCACCCAAAAAGGTTTAACTTGAAATTTCAAGTTGACAAATTTGACAAGATTACATCTAACATAATTGAAGCAGGTTTTTATGTCTGTCAAGGATATTAAGATCTAAATAGCAATGTGCTACATGGTCTCGTTGATCTGGACTTAATTCAGCGAATAAAAAATTTCTGTGTGGTCAAATGTCTTAATGGGACCGCTTGAAAAATTTCAAGTAGAATTATTCCCTTTTGGATGGGAATAATTTTTTCAAGCCCAGACCAAAGAAGTAAACTCAGAATTACCTCCCTTTTATCAAGTTTGCCAATCTTTACGTGCTTGTGCTTCATATTTGGTGGATAGTGTAATGAATCTATCCTCTCTTATTCAGAACTTCTTGATCCATTTTTTGAAGAATCTTCCACAGAACACGGAATAGAACATTTTCTTTCCGTTGGAATCAATGAAAATGCTAAACTATCTTTGTATGATGAAGCAAAGATAGCTGAATTAAAACAAAACATCGTACTAAAAGATGAGAAATATATCGAAAAATTCGGAAAGATATGGCACAAAGATTACTTGTAGTCCTTCAGAGAAGTTGATGCCAATATAATGTGCGGTAGCCCTCACAAGGTGTCAGTGGGAGAAATCGTTTTAATTAAATCCCCAAATAAAGCCCAACCCTTTTGGAGTCTAGGCAAAGTACTTAGACTCCTCAATGGGAACGATGGTAAAGTTCGCGTGGCTTCTGTATTAAGAGACGGTTGCCAACCAGTTCGTTCTTTAAAGCATCTATTTCCCTTAGATTTAAAGGCCGCTTCTGTGCAGTCTTCTATAGAATTTACGGAATTAGTACCTAGGCCTGAAATAATGCTTGTAAATACATTTCAGTTTTTACGAATTTATTCTCCAAAATTAACAACTTTCTGCACGTGGTATAGACAAATATGGCTGGCATGTTATATTACTATATGAAACATGCGGAAAAGGGCGGTCTTGCAGTTAAGTCCCGGCAAAATTCGACAACTCTAGAAGGGTCACATCAGTATTTACTATTTACGCCGTTAAATCACGATATTATGAATTATTAAAGTTTTAAAACATAAAATAAAAAATATTTAATAAAAAATATTTGGGTTTGTATTACTGTACACATAGATTCGAAAAGTTGTCAAAAAAACAAATATATAACAAATAAATGTTATCAAAGGCAAGATAAGTTACTTTTCTACCAAACTGGATATATTTTTCGTGTTTCTATTCAATGTAACATGTTTATTCAGCTCGAAAAGCATACAGTGTTTACCGATGTATTGGAAAATTCAAAATGGCGACCGACACTCTCTTTAACACGGTAAGTTCAGGAAAAGATGTTATAAATAATAAACTAGACAACATACTGTTAGAAATTCGCTCATTATATGTTACCGTGACATAAGTTGACATATATTCGGTGTTTTTTAAATAGTATTTTATCTAGTATATTATTTATAACACCTTTTCCCAAACTTACCATGTTAAAGAGAGTTCGGGCGGGCGCCATTTTGAATTTTCCAATACATCGATAAACACTGTATGGTTTTCGAGCTGAATAAACATGTTAAAAACACGAAAAATATATCCAGTTTGGTAGAAAAGTAACTTATCTTGCCTTTGATAACATTTATTTGTTATATATTTGTTTTTTGACAACTTTTTCGAATCTATGTGTACAGTAATACAAACCCCGTTTTTCTGTTAAATAAATAGCCATAAATATATAAAAAAAAATGTATATTTTGTTCGTTTACTTTATTTAATCAAGTGGTAACTTCCAATTAATTCGTTCAATATAATTTTCTAAACAAAATAACACATGATTTGACGGTATAAATACTGATATGACCCTTCTAGAGTTGTCGAACTTGTTTGCAATATCGTGAAAATTTTAAATGCGATATTGGTTTTCAGCACACCTGAAACCCCCTAGAAAACGAGTTGGTGCTAATGTACGTTTGCTACTGTGCTATTTTAAAATATGTTTTTCAGGTTAAGTTCAAGTTTCCAGATATCTTTCTTTTTTTATTAAATTGTTAGGTGGAAGCACAATAGTTACAAAACACCCTACCCTCCTCATGTTAAGAATAGCTTTTTAAAATAACATTATTATTTCAGCACGATAGCAAAAGTACACAAGTTTTTAAAGGTATGTTGTGTGTTGGTCTACCAGGCCACAAGCAGTAAGCACCTGTTAAGCCACACACGTTCTATAACCCCCCCCCCAAAGTACTATAATGCATTTTTTAAAATTGTTTTAAACAAATTTTTCCTCGAATTTTAAATTATCCGCCAATGAAAAAAAAAAAAGTCTTTCCGACATTACCCCCCCCCTCCAAAAAAAAAAAAAAGATTCGTACGCCATGTGAAAAGACAGTTTGCTACGTGAAGACACACTCAACTGTCGTCGTTTATGCCACCTCGCGCGTATCGTAAACGGAAGCTGTAAAATGGTGGAAAGTAATTCGTGGGTTCAGGGGTTAATACCATGCAAACGGTAAATTTGGCCCGGGTTTGATTATCAGATTCGTTGTCAGCGACCTCGATTACCTCTAAAAAAAAAAAAAAAAAAAAAAAAAATTAGAGTGGTCGGTTTTCTGTTGTAACGTATCTGAATATTTACCGTGAAATTTCTTTCGGAGAACTTCATTCCATAACGGATACGTACAATTTAAACTTTTTTCGATATTTTCATTTTTTAATGTGTTGATTAAACTGTACAAGTACCAATAATTTAATGAAATTTATCGTTATTTAAGTTTCAAATGTAATTTTTTTTTCTTCTTTTAGGATTTTATTTATTTCGGATGAAAAAAATCTGCCAAAAACTAAAAATACGATTTATTTCACCGGCAAAAGAAATGAGAACAAACTTAATTACAAATTTTAAAAAAAAAGATTTATTTTTATTTGGTCAAAGAAATGGCGGGAATATTTTGAAAGGAATTCGAGTTTTCTTTTTGTTTTCCTTTTAGTGAAACTTTGCTCGTACTGACCTTTTCATTGTCTGGACGATCCCTTTTCGGATGTTGGAATTGGCGTAAATGATCCGGATTCTTTCGGTAACATTTGGCTCCGTATTTACACTTAGGTCGCGATTCTGAATCAACATTTGCCATGATTGTTATTATTTCTCTTCTCCCGAACAGGAACAACGAGAATTTTTACCTTCGTGTCCTGGAGAGTTCTAATTTGTATTCATCTCGTCGTTCGAAGATTTTTATTTATTTATTTCACTAATAATGGTAAAAAGTTAGCATAACAACCAAAGTGAGACCCGAATTCCTCAAATGAAAAAACAAACAAAATAATTAAAACTTTTCTTTTATTGAAATGTTTTCATTGGTGTTGCTTTCTTTTTGCTTGTTTTATTTATTTTTTAATGTAAATTTATAGATGATCGTGGAACATTAGTAACATCCTTGGCTAAATCACTACCTTCCTCAAAAAATGATATTCTATTTTTTAAGCGATGTGAAAACGCTGGAAAACTTGGCGGAAAAATTAAAGAAAGAAAAAACAATTATTTTAGAATTTCGGTAGAGGGAACAGTTTTGCATATGAATGTAACATAAAAGGATCCCCATTTCGGAACCACTATCGACCCGAAACATTAGAGGAGTTAACCAAAAGTTTTGTTTGTTTTGATTGTTTTTTTTTAGTAAATTTTTACCATCTAACCCAGTGTAATTTACTCCCTAAAAAAGTTTTTTTTTTTTTTAACATAGAGGTCACCACCACTTATCAAGGCTCGGAAGCCACTCGGGGATAAGGATTATTGCGTGTACAGTAATCAATGGGATAGTATCGTAGTAATCGCTAGTAATGGAGATCTGATAAAGTGTCTTACTTAAAGGGGGCGATTCATCAGGAATTTGTTTATGTTGGACTTGAAGACATCCAAGTTGTAGTCAGGTGGGAAATAGGAAAACGAAAGAGAGTTCCACAGGCATGCACTTCTAAGAAAGAAGCTTTGTTCATGGAATCTACGTTTTGATTTAGACAGATAAAGAGTGGGGAAAATTATTGACAGTGGTTTCAGCTAGACAGATGCTTTTCGTGAAAGATTGGCGAGGTGGGGACGAGAGATTGGAACTCAGACGAGCACTTGCCACTGAAATAACAATAAACCAAAAACAGGCTCGCAACGTCTCTTCTGTGGGAGAGAGGTTGCAGGGAAGAGAAAAGGGCATCCCCCACTAAGCCACGAAGTAGGTAGGATAGGCTGTTTTTAGCAGCTCCAACCCAGATGTGGCAGCAGTACTCCATCCTTGGATGTACTTGGCTTTTATACAGATAGAGAATTGCTTCAGTAGTGAGATATCTTCTGGAGCCATAGAAGGATCCCACCATTTTCCCAGCGACCTGGGCAACAGACTTGATGTACGTATTCCATTTCAGATCAGGAGTAAAGGACAAACCCAGAAGCTTGTTAAAACATGGAGCCTCCCCAAGACAAGAGCCATCCATTTCAATTGATGTCAGATGGGGATCAGAGCGTTAATGATGTAAAGATAGGAGCTTGGTTTTAGATGCATTAAAATCAGAGGAGAGAGAATCAGAGAGAACTTTGTCATTCACGGCCTTTGATGTGTTGCCATAGATGGTCGTGTCATCAGCGTAGATGTCAACGAATGATTTAAGTATGTGTTTTAGGAGATCATTGATGTAGATCAGGAAGAGAGTTTGGCCCAGGATGGACCCCTGAGGGACTCCAGCATTAATACTGTGGGCCTCTGACTTCTGCCCATCAACCACTACTCTTATGAGCCTATCAGAGAAATGATTTAATAATTGAGAAAACATTTCCAGTTATACCATAGCTGGAAATCTTGTGAAGTAGGCCCTTATGCCATACCTTTAAAAATCTATTTGGGGGGGGGGCTAATACGTTTCATCAGCATTAAAAAATATCAGGAAAGAAGGATTTTTTTTTAAATTAACATTTTAAAGTGGGGATCACTTTCCTATATAAATTTAACGTAAAATGAACACTCACTTTCCAAGTGGTGAACGAGACATGCAATCGCTAGAGCATTTCGGTTTTGAGGTGAGCTTTAGCAGCAGAGGTAGGGGGTGTTCATCTATTTCACTTTTGCTCTTTTTAAAATAAAGCATCCCCCTCCTTTTTAAATAAAGTTTTTAGAGGAAAGAATTCTGCAGTTTATAGACCGTGAACATGTAGGAACAAAACATTAGGTCTGTGCATAATTTCTACTGACAAACAGAAGTTATAAGAATTTGTTGTGACCTGTGGCGTATGTAAAAAAAGGTATAACCTCATTGGTCAGGTAATATTAGGAATGACATTATCTCCTTTATCCCATAACACAAATCTTGAGATAGGTTAATTTTTCCCTTCTGGACTTCAACACAGATGTATAATGATCAAATCTCGTTAGAAAATCTTTCAACGCAAATTTATTCTCCAAATCCAGGCCATCAAAACTTGAACATTTGACTTTAGGCTTGAACACAGAAATGTAATTCTGAGACGACTGCATTGCATGCGGGAGCTGAGAGGGAGGGGGGTAAGTCATCCTTTTGAACCTCTATGATTAAAGCTTGCAAATCTCTTTTTACCCCTTCCTTAAATTCAACAAGATCATAAGCATGGAATACCACCTTGTCTTTAGCAAGCAATTCGATCAAGTTTTCCTGAATTTGGTTCACTCTAGATAGCTACTCATTGATGTTGTCTGTAAAGTTCTTCAAGGCACATGCATCTAATATCTCTCTGTTCCTTAATTTCTCCAACACATATTTGATAATGAGCTTTCTTCCTTATTAAGTAAAACCTCAAGAAGGTGAGCCATTCTTTTTTGAATCCTCAAGGAATCATTAAAGTAAGATGTTCACTCAGCTGCCATAATTTAAAAAAAATAACATACACATACACACAAGGTTTGCAAAACAGTGTTGTGAATAATTTCCACTGACAAACAGAGATTATAAGAGTCTGCAATGGTTTGTTGTGACCTATGGCATGAATAAAAAAAAAAGATTAACCTTGTTGGTCAGGTAATATCAGGTGAAATATTGATGATATTTCCTTTAGTCACAATCCAAGAATGAATCACTCAAGTCCTTTGTGTGACTTTTTATAGCAAGTTAATCAATCACGGAGTCGACCATAAAGGATACTACACACATAAAAAACGTCACCATTCTCACAAATATTTTATTTTTTTGCTCCGACTCTTCCAGCCATTCGCAGGTAAGTAAGGTCTAACTTATCGTGCATCATTTTTTCTGATACGTTAAAATGCGCTAGAATACTAACTAGGTTGATTTTTAGGGGTATTCGTATATGTTTTAAACAAATATCACATTTAAAATTGTTGCAGACAAGTAGTTTTTATGACATTAAGACCTTTATTATCAAAAATTGAATGCATGCTTGCATGAACAAACATGGTGGCCAGTGAAAATAGTAGAGATTACATTGAATAATAAAGGTTTAAATATCATGTGATGTGACCTCCTGGTTAATTTTGTGCTGGAAACTCCTGTAAAATTTTATTACAGACTTCACTTTTGTATAAGCAATGCTGCTTAAAGAGGTCTCTAGTTACTTGTAACTGACCAAAACATGCTCATGAATGTGTAGCGACATATTATTGCTTATGTAAAAACAAATGAAAAATCTATATATACTCTTTTTATTTGTTTTAAATGAAAAGTGACATTAAATAAATAGAATATATATATATATATATATATACGTACATATTTTATTATTAAAAATTGTTAAAATGTGATTTCTATTTAAAATGCAAGGTGCCTAAAGAGTCATAATAAATAAATAAAAAATGCAATATAAAATGAAAGCGATCACTTTATTTTTTATTATCTTCCAACCTCCTTGCAATGAATCTAATATTTCAATGGAAGTCTGGCCAACCCCAGGATACAACAACAACACCTTTTCCAGCTGGTCCATGAGACGGTGTCCCTGCTGATCCAACAGTCACTTCGATCACTTCCCATGAATTCACCTTGAAACTATCACGAGAATATCCGCCACCTCCACCAGCACCCATTTTGAAAACAGCACCACCACCTCCTCCATAGAGTCCTGCTGCAGTACCATTGTTTGCCTTGCCAGCAGGACCCGGTCGACCTGCATGGGTCTGCATACCTTGTGGACAATCAGATTGTCCACCAACGCCACAAAAAGGGTAAATAGTCGAGCCATCTTTTTCCCAGTTATCAGAGCCACCAGCAGCGCCACCTAAGGTACATGCATCTCTTTTCCATTCGCCATCGGCTCCATTACTGATGGTTCCATAACCTCCAGCACCACCTACAGCAAAATAAAAATGTGACATTTAAAAATTGAAGTTCTGCTTTAGGGTCAGTTCAGACTAGAGGTTGAGGAGAATTAATATGTAAGTTTGTTGTTTTTTTCCAAAATAGTGTCATTCTATAACATTATTTTATCTTCTGGGGATGATATGGGACGGGGTGAAAATATATACTGAAAGTAATAGATTTTCGGTTAAATTCACCTTCCGCACCCCGTATTTACAAAGCCATTTGGTGGAAGTAACGTCAGATATAATTTTTATCTACGGATAGCCCAAACTGTGTAGAATGTACCTTTTTTCTTTAAATGCAAATATAAAAATAGAACTTTAATTCAAACAGTCTTTATTTAAACTTTTATAAGAAAATTATAACCATTATAATAAATATTTAAATAATATGTTTATGAACTGTGTTTTTGGGTTTTTTTTAATTCATGTTCTGTTTTTGTTTTTTTTACTTTTATAATAAAAATATATTATGGACTGTTTTTTTATGAACTGTTTTTCCTCAATAATATGTTTATGAACTGTTTTTTTTTTATCAAACAAATATAGAACTTTTATAACGAAATATATATTATGAACTGTTTTCCAAACATCAGGTGTTGCTAATTTTTATAAATAATAAAGTATAAAAATGCAGCTTTTATAATAAAAGTTAGGTAAACGTCGATATCGGAATACCCTGGCCAAATCACAGCTAAAATAAATCGTCCGCATCCATCAATGAATCAGAAACTCAAAAACAATGAAACAAACTTTATTTTTATTATTACCAGAAAAGATGTATTTCCCCTGTTATTATTTTAGTAAGAACGAATTACTATTTCGTTATCTTTTTACTAAAATGTTTCATTATCCTTCTTACTAAAAGAAAATTGTTAATTCTTCTGTTTGAATAAAATTCACTGAAAATGAAATAAAGAAAGAAATATAAAAAAACTTCCATTGGTCAAATAGCAAGACAAATAAGTAATGAACAAGACATTTTTTTTTCCAAACACAAAATATTGGAAAAAAGAAAACATTTATCATAAATGTTGGTAGAGAAATTTTAGCAGATGACTATTAAAGATCTCATTTCATTTGACTATTGCGGGGGGGGGAAAAAAAACAAAACAAAAAAAAAAACAGTTTATAAATATTTTTGAAACAAAAATCTCTTTAAAAAAAAAGAATAAAACAAAAACTTCATAAATATTTAAAATAAAACGGTATTTTTTTACGACCTGCCCCAGCGTAGTATAAACACCCGCATCCTCCCCATGTTAAAAACGGCTTTCGAGGTTGGGGGGGTTAATTCCGAAAGCCGTTCTTAACATGGGGGGGTTGGGGTGTTTATAATATGCTGGGCCACGTCGTAAAAATTTACCAAAAAAAACATATTTTTTTATTTTAAAGGTTATAATTTCGTTATAAAAGTTCAAATAAAGACTGTTTGAATAAAACTTCTATTTTTATATTTGCTTAAAAAAAAAAAAAAAAAAGATACTTTCTATACAGTTTTGGTGATCCGTAGCTAAAAATTTGTCTGACGTCACTTCCACCAAATGGCTTTTTTGTAAACACGGGGATGTGGAAGGTGAATTTAGCCAGATTTTCTTTTACAGCTTTCCAGTTTATCAACATTCTTTGTAAGTTATTAATTGAAGATTAATTTCTATTTTAAAACCATAGCTAGAGATGAAATCAGAGTTCAACCTTTTTGTCAAATCCTGTTCTAAAAGTAGTAGTGTGATAACACTTCCTCTCCTTCGTCTCTCTTCTGGCTGTGTCATTGTCTCTCAGATTAACGGCTTTCAAGGAGAGGGGCATGTATGGGTTCACAAGTAGTAGCTCATTATGTTTCAACTGGTAATATGCTTTGTTTGGGGGTGAAAAAGAATTTTTTAAAAAGGATAAAAATATAAAACAAAACACAAACTCTAATGCATTCTGCAAATATCACTCTGGATGTGTGTATGACACCATCGATCCTCTGAATGCTAAGGTCTCCATCTACAATTTCAGAGGTCATGTTCGTCAGTTGCTGTCAGCTCATCTTGATCTACTCAAAGCCACGATCTGTCTTTGACTGTGTTGAACTTACAACCAACTCACATCAACTGTAATTGTAATCAGCCACCGCAAACACAAGATTGTCTGCAAACCCTGCCCCAACTATCGTGAACTGTTACAAAACTCATTGATACTTCTAAAACTAACTCTAATATATATCGACTTTCTTTGTCTCAATCATTGTTACACCTTGACCAACAATACCATCTCAACTTTCTTTTGTGTTCCTTGGTGAACAATTTTTCATCTATTGTTTTTCCACCAACCCCCTTTTCTTTACCTGTGGTATGATAAACTTATTTCCTCTTGTCTTTTGTCCTACTTCTTTTTCTCTTTCTTTCCCATTTCTCAACATGTAGAAGAAATGCCAATAATATCACAATAGTGACAGCAGCAAAACAATTTCTATTAAATACTTAATTCTGATTGGTTAATTTTTACAAAATACTTAATTTCAATTGGTTACCAAAAGCGAACTTTAACAAACCAAAAACAATTGCTTTGGTAACCAAGCACTTGTTAGTTACTAGCTACATAAGTGAGAACCCAAGCACAAACTGCAGTGGGAAACTCAACTTGCCACATGAAGCCATGTTGGTCAGGACGCATTGTTATCCTCTTTGTGGACCAAATCAACTCTAGCCTTGGTCACTAGGCCACAAGCATCTCGGCAGACATGTACAAACTGACTTACCCACAAGTCTACGTGCATAATCCCTACAGCTAAATACCTAAAAAATGGAGTAATAATAGTATGTAACAAGAGGTAGAGAGTAGCAACCTTAATTGAAGTCAGTGTCCCTAATGATGCTAGCTTAAACAGAGTTGAAAGGGCAAAGGTAACAAAATACCAACGTAACAAAATACTATATGAAAGAAACTGGAATCTTTGGAAGATCTGTCATTTTTTTTTTTTTTTACAAAGGAATCATCATTTATCCAGGCCCAGAGGCCACTTGAGGATAAGGGTTAAAGAGTGTACAGTGGTCAAAAGGGCAATATAGTAATCATTAGAAGTGTAAATTTGGTAAATTGGATTACTTAAGAGGAACGGCTTATCAAAAACTTGTTTACGTTGGACTTGAAGACAGCCATATTGTAGTCAGCTGGAAAGCAGAGAAAATCCCAATAATCGTAGGAACAACTGGGCTCATGAAAAAGAATTTCAAAAACCACCTAGCAAATATACTCAGTGAACAAAGTGCAAACGATTGCACTTAAAGGGATGGTTAGAATTTTAAAAAGATCTCTTGGTTGGAGTCCCTTAAATAGTATACAATAGAATTCTCCATCCATAACAAAAACAAAAAGATAAAAAAATTAATAAAAAATAAGGACCAAACAAAAGACAAATAGTCAACCTAATCTACTAACCTTACACATTGACACACATTCATCACACAACTAACTCGACAAGCAGCAAAATCCCAACCCTGTCACTGTTTAGATCCATAGAAGCCAGAAAACTTTAATAGTTTCTTTGGTACTTCTACACTATCAGAACGAAATTTTGTAGTTGATAAATGGAGTTTTCAGATAAAAAAAAAAAACAATGGTTTCTACTGATTTTTTTCAATTCTAATAAATTACAATATCAGCTTCCAAATCATGCAGTCAAAATTACGTGAATATTACTCAATTGTTAGAAAAAACAATTTTGATTGTGTTAGCAAGTGAAAAATTGCAGCCATCTTGTTTTATGAAATAAATCGAAACGGAAAATTACCTCCTTTTTGAACCTTCCTGTGTCTTACATAAACAAATAAGATTGTTTTCTGTTTACTACTTTCTTTAATAAATAATTTTCTATCTTATCGATTTTCGTAATTTTTAGATATAATCATCTTAAAAATATGAGGAATACATAGATACCATTGTTTTCATGTGAAATTCAGTTTTACGATTTACGAAATTTCGTTCCAATAGTGTAGAAGTGCCATTTCTTTCTACAAATTGATAGACTTTGGAATTCTCTCCCTGTTTTTTGCTTCCCTAACTGCATTAATTTGCAAAAATTTAAATGTAATGGGAACAGAAATCTTATGGCTCAACTCTCCACATAATCCCCTATAGGCATGATCCCAATTCATAGCCCTTCACATCCAAGTGACAATATGTCTTATTGGAATGAAAAAGAAAAAAAAAAGTTAACAGCTGAAACAAAAATGTCTGTTCAACTTTTTACAAATAAAACAACTTTTTCTTCATTTCATGCCTTTGTTCTATATTGCTATTCCTTTTGCTCTACACTTTTTCACTGAAGGCGTGTTAGGATTAAGTGAATTTGATCGATCCGGCAAGATTTGACTTGGATTTCTCTTTGCCAATGTCAAGATGATAAACAATTCTGATATTATAAAAAAAAAAAAAAAACATAATTATTTAATTTCTGGTGGTTAAACGAAACAAGGCTGAAAAATGTTTCCAAAGTAAGTATAAAAGGTTACATTTGTGTAATTGATGAGCTGAAACGAGTTCTTCAGTTTTCAAGATCTAAAATTTATGTAAAAACATGTAACCCTATGTAGTAAATTATTGACACTAACCCTCCATCCTTTGATCTTCAAACGTCCAATTTACAGACTAGTCATGATATTTTGATTTGTAACAAGCGGAACTGTTAGATATATATTAAAAAATAAACTGAAAATATTTTTTTAATTCAAATGTCTTTTAGTCCAACACTGGCTTCTTTGCTACTCTTGAGACCAGAGTTATCTCTCGTTGGGAGAAATTATTTTCTCGGTCAGAGTTATTTCCCTTGGATCTGGAATCCTTTGGTTAATAAAGTAATCCCCAAATCTTATCACCAACATGAGATGTCATTTTTGTACCAACACAGATTAAAGAAATAAGATGAGAATTCTTTCTCAGCTGTTGCCTTGACGTTGTACACACAGGACCTGCCTTTGAGTACGTTGCCTACAGAAACTCTTCAGCTTAACATTAACGTGCAACATGAATTGGAACAAGTACATTGAGATCATTACCAAAGCTATATATATATATATTATTCCTTAATTGGAGTTCATTCTTTTTTTTGAGATGAGCATTTTATGTTAATTTTTTATTTTTATTTCGAACTATTAGTTCCTATCCGTCGCGGTTACCACCTGACGAAGGCCAAAGGAAGTTGGCCGAAACGTTGTGAACCAATAAAAAGATCCAAAAACAACAACTAATAAAGATGAGACTAATAGTCCGAAATAAAAATAAAAAATTAACATATAATGCTCATCTCAAAAAAAAAATGAACTCCAATTAAGGAATAATATATATATATACCAATCGGTACGGACCCGACTATGGAAGATCAGATAATAAATAAACGTGGATTTATAAGATCAAAGTATCCAACCTTGATCGCCCTTCGGGGCCCGTGGCGCAGTTGATAGAGACGTTGAATCTCTACGGTTCCAGATGAACATTGTCTGAAGATAGTGGTTTCAATCCCACCCAAAGCGTGCCAGAGGTAATTGGTCAAAAATGTGGTGAGACGACAACAACTACGGATGGCAGTGATGGCTGAGAATGCAGTTAGGAGATTCGAAGTTCCTGTCCGTCGCGGTTACCACCTGACGAAGGCCAGAGGAAGTTGGCCGAAACGTTGTGAACCAATAAAAAGATCCAAAAACAACAACTAATAAAGATGAGACTAATAGTCCGAAATTAAAATAAAAAATTAAAAAATTACCAAAGCTGTTTTGAAGAAGGTGGTTTCTCTCTGCCATGCTAGAAGATTACTCATACCTGAGAGCATTCTGTACCTCTACAAAGCCACTATTTGTCCATGCATGTGCCACTAGTCTCTCGCTCTTAAATAGGTTCCAAAAGTTATAAAAAGAGTTGCCAACCTAATAGGTCTTGCATTAACAACCAAACTCCAACCTCTGTCCCAAAATGTTGTATCCCTATGCCTGCTTTACCAGTATTTTAATGCAATGTGCTCTTATCAACTCAAAGCACTTGTACTCTCTCAACATAAATACACCAGACTAACAAGCAGCAAAATTCCACCCCTTCACCGTAGAGATCCCTAGATGCCGGAAAACTTTCTACTTAAATAGCTTATTGACTGTCTGTCCAGTGGGAACCCAGTACATGTAGATCATGCCTGTGCTGTCAAAAAAATGGATCATCATAAGTTTCTGGGTAGATTTGCTCTGTCTGGTCTTCTTAGGTCTGGGAGAACTAGCATGCTCCTACTGGAAACTGCCTTGTTCTCTGGTTCATAGCAGCAGATCCAGCTTTCATTGCAGGTCAACAAAGTATCAAGAACCGCAGGATCTGAATTGATTTAGCTCGATCAGTTCCCTGCTGTCAAGACAACATCTTTCTTTCTGATCTTCTCTTAGCACTCTTGAGACAAACTTTGTGCAAATTTTCCACATCTTCAGTTCCTCTCGAATAATTGTGTGTACAGTTCCAACACTGACATTAAACTGTAAACTTATTGTCTTTATACATACATAACGGTCCTTGTTCATGAAATTCTTTATTTGGCCAATCAACTCTGGTTTACTGACTTCCTACTCCTCCCATACCTCTCATCATCCCTCACAGATTCCCTGCCGTCCTTGAATCTCTTATGCCACTCAAAAACTGATGCTCAATTCATACAAGATGGTCCAAAAGCAGTCTGAAATATTCCATCCATTTCTGTGGCATTTTTTCCAAGTTTAAACAGATTTTTATTGCATATCATTCTTTTAAAGTGTCTTCACATCCAGATTGCATTTTTGAAATTCACTAGATGTGACAATCAGGCTTTAGTAGCGTGTATTCCAATTCCTGCTGAAGCTGTTCATTTGAACCTGAAATCATAAAAATTGGTCAGTCATCTCATAAGATGTACAGCAATAACATATTGATTGTTCAGGAGTCTACAACAATTTTAAGTGCCTTTACAAAAAAAGTCTGGACACTTATTGAAGGCACTTTGTAAATCTAAACTATCAGACATAGTCCAGCAGGGTACAGTTCTGGGTCAAAGAAGAACAATAGATGAAATACACTGCATTGTAAGACTAATCTAAAACTCATGTAGCATTAGTCCTCTGATTCCAGATTATGTTCTCTAGTCAAGAGGAGGGTGTCATGAATACACAGATGTTTGTCAAAGTCCTTATGTATTCAGTCTTGTCTAAGCTATTAGAGGATATCAAAGAGTAGTTTCACTCAATTAAATTAGAAAAACTTGAAAGAAATTGTAAGATAAATTCTGCAAATCACAACTAATTAGCAAACTTTTACTTTTCCTTCTATATGGTCTTCCTTTTTTTTTCTTATGTAAAATTTCTGGTACTTCTGCAGTTTAATCAAATTTTAAACTAATGTATTTTGGGTAAAAATACCATTATGTACTTACATGTCATGCCAAAATCAGTTGTAGTTGCCTAATCATACAATGCGATATTTTAATTTATGCAGATTTATTATTCATTATAATAGAGCCAATCCTCTATTGATTATTATATTGTACCCAACATATAGTAGTGATTTCAAAAGTTTAAAAACATATGACTTGAGTGCCATCAACTAGAATCGAAACCAAAACATTTAGCTTTTCAGTGGTATCACTATCATATGACCTAAAGATACACTCATATCATCATGTTAAATGTATAAATGTATATTTGCACACGTGTAGATGACTTATGTAAGTTGGCTTATGTATGCCAAGTTCCAATTTTTCAATTTGACCTTTTATCAGCTATTTTTACAGGCTAAAAACTAAATGGAGTTTGTTCCACAGGTCCGAATCCTCTATATTTCAAGTTTTAAATCTGTAGACCAAAAATTGATAGAGTAATTTGGTAGAGACCGTTCACACACACACACACACACACACACACACACACACACACACAAGTTCACTTTTATAACATATACAAATTCCAAAACTTACGAAAAAATTGGCTAGTAGAAAAATAATTACATATAAAAATAAAATTTATCATATTACAGGGTTTTATCCTATGATTTAATATGATACAATTCTTTGTGACCAATTCTATATGATAAACTGACTTATCTCCCTTGCTTTCTTTGTGTTCAATTAAAATCCTCCATTTCAAAATAGAAACTGTTGGACTGGTAGTATCTATGATTCTTTTTTTTTAATACATCTAACACATTTACTAGTGAATCAATTTTCGTAATTTTCGTAATTTATAATAATTTCGACATTACATGTAAGTATGTAATCTTTTTTTTTTTTTTTTTTTACCAGAAATGCATTTGTTTGAAATTCTATTATACTGCACGAGTACAAAATTACAAATAATGTTGTTTCTGCCTTTTCTTTTTTAATAGTATCCAATCTTGAAAACTTTACGTCCAAAAGATCGTTCAAATAATTTTTCCCACACATAACTCTAATATAGTTGATAGGGGTGGGGATATCAATCGTTTAAATTACATCAAATAACACCAGCATACATGATCAAATCTCAGTGCTTGAATAATCGAGAGAAAAAGAAATAAATTACCTGAAGTCCTATTCCCACCTTTGCCTCCATCAGCCACAAGAGTTTTAAATTTTGAAAATCCACCATCGCCAGCATTTTGGTAGTGATTCAGTCCATTGTGGCCACCACCTCCTCCGCCAATACAAATCACATTGACATAAGTCAAACCTTCGGGGACAATTAAGATTCGGCTTGATGTGAATAAAAGGTAACCTTTCTGGAGAGTTCCACGCAGTGGTAAATTAGAATCTAAAATACAGAAAAAGCAAAGATGTTCAAAATTAGTGACAATTTATTTTGTGTTGTTTTAAATTGAGATATTAGTAATAGCCGTGCTTGACTGAAAAACTGTAATTATCTTTGATCTATTTAGCTCACAAATAGTTTAGATCTAACAGATGTCTGTTAAAAAAACTGTGTGTGTGTGTGTGTGTGTGTGTGTGTGTGAGAGAGAGAGAGGGAGGAAACGGCTGGGCCAATTTTTTTGACATTTCACACAAATATACTTTGTGTTTGGGAGTGTTTTAGATAGGCTTTGTATCAGAATACCCTTGATAAGTATCAAAAATCGATAATCAAATAAATCAGATTTGATTTTGACCAAAGTTAACACCCTTGTACAGCTTAACATCACAAGTGCAATTGAAAAGTTTTATCACCGCACAAGCAAAAAGGGCTCGACATATAAAATAAGCAGTATTTTCTTTGATAAGACAGGAGTGTGTTGGAAATGAATGTTTCTGTTTAGAGCACAATTGAATAATGATGCTTGACGTTTGCATTTTAAACTTTAATTCAAGCTATTATATATAAAATAATTTTATAAAATTAGCAGTAGGTTCTCTACAATGCAACGTAGAGTACAATGTATTGTAGACTAAGTCACTACAGGGAGGCATATGAAGCTTCCTCCCTGTGAACCATGGTGGGTCCCCAACTAGAGCAGGCAATCAATCAATTTGATTGAAAAATGTGTGATTTCACCAATTTTGCTGACAATAAAAGTATTGGAAATGTGGCTTTATATATATATATATATATATATATATATATATATATATATATATATATATATATATATATATATATACACTAGCAGGAAGACGCTGCCCTTGATTGAATGGGGATCAATGAATGTTTCACACTTCCAATACTTTTATTGTCACCGAAATTGGTGAAATCGCCCATTTGTCAATCAATCAATCAATTGGCTGCTCTAGTCAAGAGGAAGTTATCCGTAGTGACTTATTTATTTGTTTATTTTCTTATTTATGCACAATTTACATAAATTAACTTCATCGTAATATTTTCCACTCAGTTATTATAAGCGTCTGTCTTCTTTGAGCTTCCTGTAATGGTTTGATAAGAATGTTTTAAATCAATATTTGGTCCCTCGACAAAAAGAGGGTGATCCGGTAAATTCACCTTTGTCCATTCATCTGTCCGTCTGTCCGTACTTTTCTCAATAACTATACCTTCAAATTTTTTTGAAATTTTGCACAAACATTAAACATGATACGAGTAAAAAAGTAACAGAATAGATTTTTCATGAAAACTATGGTTGCCCCCCCCACCCCTAGGGGTGCCTTTCTGGTTAAAATGGCTAAAATTGACACTTTTGTGCTTATTAAAAAAAAAAAAAAGAGAAATTTGAAAGAGACTTTTTGCACACACACTGACAAGGGCATTTTTAAGTAGGCTTTTAATATCAATGTCAGAGCGAGAAAAATCTCAACTTTATAGGATTATATAAATAAATATATACATATGTATATATGTGAGTGTTTCAAAAACTTACATTCGTTGACAGTTTCCTGAGGAAATATCCTTATGGTGTTGCGCTTAATCCACTACTGTTAGAGTTGTGTGGACAAAAGATCTAAAACTGTTTTAACAGGCTATCAAAACATGTCAAACTGTGACCTGGTCAAGTTTGCAATGGAAGGTATCCGAACAAGTGACCAGAAGTTGACGTGTTGCATGTCATGTGTTCTGGTTTGACAAGCATAGTGTTTAGTTGGATTGAAGATGTCGAAGGAAGAAGATGATTTAAAAGTGGTCTCCTCACGAGGGGGGGGGGGGGAGTCTCAAAATGGAAATATAGAAGAACCACCCCTCAAGTCAAGATCGTCGATCACTCTTTTGTTGGACATCATTTTTTTTTTTTTTTACACGGTGGTCACCACTTATCAAGGCCTGGAAGCCACTCAGGGATAAGGGTTATTGCAAGTACAGTATGTTAGTGTGGAGATTTAATGAAGTGTTTACTTAAGGGGGCGGTTCATTAGGAATTTGTTAATGTTGAAATGAATGTTTCTGTTTAGAGCACAACTGAATCATGATGCTTGACGTTTGCATTTTAAACTTTAATTCAAGCTATTATATATAAAATAATTTTATAAAATCAGCAGTAGGTTCTCTACAGTGCAACATAGAGTACAACATATTGTAGACTAAGTCACTACAGGGAGGCATATGAAGCTTCCTCCCTGTGAACCATGGTGGGTCCCCAACTAGAGCAGGCAATCAATCAATTTGATTGAAAAATGGATGATTTCACCAATTTTGCTGACAATAAAAGTATTGGAAGTCTTGCTTTATATATATATATATATATATATATATATATATATATATATATATGTGTATGTATATATATATACACTAGCAGAAAGACGTTGCTCTTGATTGAATGGGGATTAATGAATGTTCCACATTTCCAATACTTTTATTGTCACCGAAATTGGTGAAATCGCCCATTCATCACTCAATCAATCAATTGGCTGCTCTAGTCAAGAGGAAGTTATCCGTAGTGACTTATTTATTTGTTTATTTTCTTATTTATGCATAATTTACATAAATTAACTTCATCGTAATATTTTCCACTCAGTTATTATAAGCGTCTGTCTTCTTTGAGCTTCCTGTAATGGTTTGATAAGAATGTTTTAAATCAATATTTGGTCCCTTGACAAAAAGAGAGTGATCCGGTAAATTCACCTTTGTCCATTCATCCGTCCGTCTGTCTGTATTTTTCTCAATAACTACACCTTCAAATTTTTTTAAAATTTTGCACAAACATTAAACATGATACGAGTAAAAATGTAACAGAACAGATTTTCCAGGAAAACTATGGTTGCCCCCCCCCCTAGGGGTGCCTTTCTGATTAAAATAGCTAAAATTGATACTTTTGTGCTTATTTTAAAAAAAAAAGAGAAATTTGAAAGAGACTTTTCGCACACACACTGACAAGGGCATTTTTAAGTAGGCTTTTAATATCAATGTCAGAGCGAGAAAAATCTCAACTTTATAGGATTATATAAATAAATATATACATATGTATATATGTGAGTGTTTCAAAAACTTACATTCGTTGACAGTTTCCTGAGGAAATATCCTTATGGTGTTGCGCTTAATCCACTACTGTTAGAGTTGTGTGGACAAAAGATCTAAAACTGTTTTAACAGGCTATCAAAACATGTCAAACTGTGACCTGGTCAAGTTTGCAATGGAAGGTATCCGAACAAGTGACCAGAAGTTGACGTGTTGCATGTCATGTGTTCTGGTTTGACAAGCATAGTGTTTAGTTGGATTGAAGATGTCGAAGGAAGAAGATGATCTAAAAGTGGTCTCCTCATGAGGCGTAGGTCTCAAAATGGAGATATAGAAGAATCACCCCTCAAGTCAAGATCGTCGATCACTCCTTTGTTGGACATCATTCCTGGGAGTGAAATAAAATATGTATAAAACCAATCATGCATCTTGGGTTGTTGCAATGTCTTTGTTACAACAGATTCCAGCTCCCCCAAGAACAGATGGCGCATCCCCCAGGTAAGGCCAAAGGACAGGCGACCAAGAGCAGAACAGGCATGTCGTTATGTATATGTGTTTATGTAATTATGTTGACATGCACACATCAACACCTAGACGAAACTAATCACGGACCGTAAAATAGACAGTAAGAACAAGAACAACAGTATGTTACACAACGTATATACACACATGTGGTCCGTTTATGATTAAAAACATGACATACATTTTAGTGCCATGTATACACTCAAACACACGACGATGCAACACAAATAGGTCACAAACACGTATAAACACATGTACGATTCCAACGTATATATGCAACTAACGTATGTTAATTTGGCACCAAGTATACACTCAGATTTAACCCCCCCCCTGTACAACACTACTAAGAAATCCGAAAGGAAAATAAAATATTCTTACTGATGAGTTTAGTGTACTGTAATTTTCTAAGAATAAAACCGGTTGGGGAGAGTGCTCACATATTCAACAGAGCAATCAAAATCCAAATGATTAGAAAATGGAAAGCTTACCCGGAACGCATTTCACAATATGATTCCATTTACCATCTCGACAGACCATGACAAATAGACTTGACAGTTTGTAACCAGAGAAGCACTGAGCTGAAATTACTTTGCCATTTGGTACCCACAGATCAGGGTCAGAGTTCACTAGACGCCCTAATGGAATTTTAGGAGTGAGACAGAAATCTGAAACAAACATTTGTAAAGAATGAAGAAATTGGTTTGAGATTTGAAGATTAGGCAGTTTGAAATCTATATATATAAAAAGCAAAATGTGTTAGTGTGTGTGTGCACTTTTTGTGTATGTCCAGCAAAAGCTGGGGGGGGGTGCTCGGGTGGGGTCACTGTTTCTTAGAACTTTTTATATGCTCCCCAGATTATAATATCTCCAATTTACGAAAGGGGGTCGTGTGTATCTTTCAGTTGGGCGATTTTTGCATGCTTTTTTCACAATATTTTTTACTGTCTGTGTATTTCTTTGTCTTTTCAATATAAAAGTGAAACTGAACCCGTAGCAAAACAAGCCCCCTGGCACTCAGCCAGGGACGTCCAGAAAAACAATGAGGTTTGATCAATGCGGGGGAAACCCGTTATATCAGACAATTGCTATTCATTTGGACACTCTCCTTTATATGGGGAGCTGGTTTTCCCCAACATATTTGAGGGAAACACAGAAACTGGCTTGCAGCGAAAGTTAATTTCATTCCCCTATGGCGTGATGTTTGACCTCATTAAGTTCATGCATCTGTCACTTAACTTTTTAATTGTTAAATTAAAACACTTTTCAATTCATGTACCGCCGTGGCCGAGCGGTAAAGAGTCAGGGTTTTTTTCCTTTCTTTTCCACCTTCTTGTCGAGGCTCCAGGTTCGATCCTACCTGCCTACCAACACTTCTTTTATTCTTTTATACTTCCAAACACACAGACAATGCCAAGCACCCCTGCTAGTCTATAATATAAATCTTGCCTGCCTGTTTAGATGTATGTATGTATGTATGTATGTATGTATGTATGTTTGTATGTCTGTCTAAAACTTTCGACAGAGTCAACAGATTCTCATGACATCAGTGTCATTTTGAAGCTCGACCCTTCGGACGACAAATATTGAAAAATTGGCTAAAAGCATTCATTTTTTTTCAGCCTCAATTGAGCACTTTTTTACAGGGAAGGATCCTTTTTTTGCCGATATTTACGAAAGTCATCCCCTCTTTTTGATTGACTAGCCTTAATTTAAACCTGCGTCACTTCCGGTTTGGGGATGGACGCAGTGACAAAGACATCACTTTTTTTTCATGTTCTTTTCCTCCTTCGCGGTATGGGTTTGAGCCTGCCTACCTACTACCACTTTTTTTTTTTTTGCTCAACACGCACCTCCAAACACCCGGGCAATACCGGGCACCCAGGCTGGTTCCATATAAATTTCTGATTTTGTCATAAAGATTCTCGTTTAAAATGAGGCACTTTTAGAAGATTGGATATTATGTTGGTTGAAACGTTGTGAAAATAACATTCAAGATGAGAACTATAGTCTAAATAATAAAATAATACAAAAATGGTATTTTGCATGTTTCTGAATTTTTTAGATGAGGATTGGTAATTTGGATTATTCAGATTACTGGTCTCATATTAAGTGTTATTTGCACAATCTTTTGGTCGATGTAACTTCCGACCTTCTTCAGGTGTATCTTCTTGAACGTGGAAATATTTCTGTCAAATTTGTGAATCTGCATGGAAATTTGAACTGAACCCTTTATTTAATCCATCAGCCATGACCGAGTAAAAATCTTAAGTAAGTAACCCGACTGAGGATTGAACCTTCAACCTCCAGAGAAAAATGACTTACAATTTTTTCTGCACAGTAATAATTAAGGCTATAGCAACAGAATATTTTATCATCGTTTTGACTCTCGATTATGTATCCGACACAGTTAGACAAAGTTAATCAACTGAAAACCACATCACTTTATATAAAAGCATGTAAGATATCCATGGATACACACTCGAGAGACAAAATAATGATTGTTGATTGGTTGTTTTTGTTTTATGGTATATCAACCCTTTTCAGGTTATTTAATGCCGAATCCAGTGATTTTGAAGAAAAATTTTTTAATAGAATATATTTGTTTTTTTCAAGTCTGTTTCTATTTAACCCATAGTTGGGACTCTAACAGGTACTACCACTCCGGGTCAAAGTGAACCTGGAAGCAATGGCAATTAAAGGGTGGCTCCACACTTCTCAAAGCCCGCAAGCTGGGGCCCTCACCATCGGATATAGTTTAAGGTCATTGAAAAGAATATGCTGTTGTCCTACCCCTTAGTAATGATGTATATTTACAAGTGGGTTTGAATAAAACATTTTTTTCATACATTTTACAAATCTCATTTACCAATCGATAAATTGTAAACTTTGTATATGTCATCTTCTTCAAGAATCAAACTTAATTCATCAACTGAAGAATTTTTTCATTAGCTTCGTTTGTTACTAATTTTAGAATGGCAAGAATAACATCAGTCCCAATGGCTTCTTTTGAACAAAGTTATGATTTGAGAAATGTTTTCTTTTTTTTTTTTTCTTTCTTTTAAATCTCTTCACGCAATTGGATTTTGTTTTACACGTTTTAGTTTTTACAATTGTTAAGTTTTTTTTCGCAAGTGTGATGCTTACAAAGATGATACATGAAAAACCTTGAACGCATTTGCAAATTCAGTCCCAGGGAAATGATGCTTGCTTTGGTTCCTATTTATTTGCCTCTCCACGAGGGCAAAGTTAGACACAAGGTCAATTTTTAATGTGGAGAAAAATTCAAATCCCCAAGAAAGGCACCCTCTGGATTGGAATAAAAGCAAAAATTACCTCAATCTAGAAAGGCTTATCCTTCACTGACCAAGGAGAGAATAGACTAAGTAAAGCATTAGAACAGATGCTACACTTTGTTCCTTGCTAATAGTGGCTAAGTAGTTAATGACACAGACCGACAACTTGAGTTCGAATTCAGTTCATTCCACCGAAATACTTCACAACTTTCACATAGTCCCTCCTGTAAGTTCCCGATGTCTTTCTATAAAGAATTTCAATTAGAAAGATATCAGAGAAACAAATGCCAATAATAATCAATATTAAAAATGAATGAGTGATGCTCAACAACAACAAAAACAATAACAACAACCTCAGTGCCAAGTTTTATATTTTTGCTTGCTGCATCCGTTATGCATGTGCATCTACATTCTTACCTAACAATTTTGCAGTTGTTTATTCTTGAGTGACAATATATCCATGTCTATATTCTCTTCCCTCACGATAAAGACACTACAATGTTGGTGCCACGAACATCTGATATCTATAAGCCTAAATAAACCAAATCAAATCTAATATGGATTAAATAGAATTTGGTCAAAGCGTTTGGAAAAATGGGTAATCACAAAAAGTATATTCCAAAAGAAAAATGGTACTATGAAAATATTTAATCTCAAAATGACAACAATATAAGAATTTGAAAATGAAATTAGACAATGGTAACATTTAAAAAAAAATATCCATATGCATCTCAAAAATATCTTTCATGAACGCTCATCAAAAGAGAATATCTAATAATGATTTAAATCTGTAGAGGAGATAGAAAATATTAAAATATTATTATTAGCATGGAAGCCAATGTAGTGGGAAATGAATGTTATAAAAATTGAAAGAAACTCTGAATTGGACTTTGAAATAGGAATGCTTGTAGACTATTTGTATGAAGAGTTATCTCCTCTTCAATAATTGGTTGATTAAAGAAAATAATTTGTAGCAGGTGGCGCTTTTTGCTAAAAGTTTTATTGCAAAAGAAATGCTTATTAATTTGCATAGGGATGACGGTGCTCCACTATTCATCAATCACAATAATCCTGTAGTAATGGTCACATTATTCCTATACTGCATCCTTTTGTTTCTGTCAAAATCAGCTTTTTTTTTTATTTTGCAATTGAAAACAAATAGGACTTTTAGCTTAATATTTTGGTGTTATTATTAAATAAAAACCGTTTTCTCACAATTACTGTTATTGCTGAAGTCGGCTTTTGCCCATGTTTCCACTTCTTCATCAGAAGGTTGGAAACCAAAGAAATCAGGATGTGACATTTCTGAAAAAAAAAAAAGAAAAGAAAAATGTTTTTACTTTATAAATATACTAGACTTTTTAACCCGTTAAAAAACGGACAAAATTTATAGCCCGTTGACTTAGAATTAATGTTTTATGTCAAATTCTAGAGTAAATGTAATATTGTGGTGGTTAACCCCTGCTAATCTCTATTTTTGCATAAAACGATTACCATAATATTTAGTTCACTGCACCTTATGATAACAAAAGTCAATACAAAATTTCAGACAGATTAGCCTGGTAGTTTCTGAGAAAAAATGAGACTGAGAGACAGACTAAGAAAAATATAATATAGATTCTACTAGCTGTCCCTGCCCAACATTGCCTAGGGGTGTATTTACTTGCAAATTGTTATGTATTCTTTTCTTTTTTTAATTATACTGTTTTTGCATTTTGGGGTTGTTGTTTTTTTTACTAAACTTTATTATTTTTATTCCAAACTAAGGGAATTAATTTCTATTATTTGGATTATTCTGATTTATTCTCATCTTAGATGTTATTCTCATAAAGTTTTCACAAGGATCTGTGGTGCAACAGATAAAAGTACTAAGTAATAATTAGTTCTAAATGAAAATCCTCTGGCTGTTAAGGGTTCAATCCTCACTATGTGTGATACTAAGAATACGATTATGAATTACTTAAGACTTCTACACGGTTATAACTGATCGAACGAAACTAAGCTATTCCCATGAAATGACTTTCTAAAAAGAAAAAAAAAATTAAATTCACTTACCGCATTTATTTAACAGATAGCAAAATGATTGTTTTCTTTTGTAGCTTTCGAAAAACCTAAAGCAGAACCGTCAGTCAGCATATGTAGTTCTAACGTTTTTGTTTTGGATGCTTCAAAAAAGCCGACCGACTGTCAAAGTTTTGCAAACTGATACCATGTGATCAGTTTCACTTTAGTTTTAGATGTATTTCTTGAAACAGCTTTCGTTCAGAAAATAGAAAGTACATATATTGTTCTATATTTAAATAATTTGACTTTGCTTGTTTTATTTTTTTTTTAAATATAAAGGTTGACAAGACATTTTTCATTTACTAATGAGATTTTTCATTCATTTACTAATAGAAGAGTGTCGGTAAAAAAAAAAAAAAAAAAAAAACTTGCCAAAAGATAAACGCCCCCCCCCCTTTTGTTTTTTAGTCACCAGTTGGAAAAACCACTGAATTTTTAACATGATTTACTCGCAATGGGAGTACGGGAGTACTGTAAAATCTGTTTTCTTTAAGGGGCAAGTATTCATCAACTTTTTAATGGACTTGACGTATGTGGTTTGAGTTGTCCCCCTTTGCAAATTGGCTGTTTGGAGAAATGGAAAACTAGATGGCTCTGGTTGATAGTCAATTTGCATAAGTGGAGAAATGGGCAGCATATAAACGGTACTTTTTTTTTTTTTTTTTTTAAGCAGGGGTGAAGAGCACAGAGAGTGAAACGACGGTTGGAAGAGGTGACTGGGAATTCTTTTTTATGACGGTAAATTATTTTGGACGTTGAAGAGCTCGGCCTTTTGGGAGGAACAGCTGTGGCTTATATATATTTTTTTTATTTCTTTTTTTTTCTACTTCACTACAACATAGGCTATTTTATACAAAAATAAACTTTGCTCACAAATGAAAACAATGTTACCTTGTGGCCCTTAAAGTTTCGCAACAGTGCAAACAGATAACTAATCATAGGCCTCGAAGTTTCGAAACAGACAGACAGCGCCTATGTATGTGATGGAATAAGAAAACTCATTAAGATGAATAAAGATTACCTTTAAAGTAGTTATGAAAAGTTCTATGGCGTTTTTATCATAAATTTTTGACAGCATTAATCTCACTTCAAACAAACAGTTCAACTTAAAAATATGAGAATCATAATGAAAGAATCATAAATCTAAGGTATTTTTAATGATGCGATTCCGATCCCCCCCCCATACATGATTCTTACAATTAATGATTCCGATTAATCGTCCCACCACTATTTATTAGTGATATTGCCCATGTGTTTATACCTTTTATTAGGTTTCTCCTATGTAGTTTAGTTTCAATAAGTTTTCTTGTTCTTCTTCGGTATTCTTTTCCAATTTTCTTTTCTATTTCTGTTGATTTGATCGTGTCTGCTTCTAAATTCCCAAGTAGTTTTGGGTGTCATGTTCGCCTAGTGTTCTCGTCTCCCTTTGCTTGGGTAGTTCCATGTCCTTCACCGCCTCCAGTTTGCCATTTCTTATAACTAGCAGTGTGCACTTTTCCATTTCAAATTCCATTTGAATATCTTGACTGAAGATGCTAGTTGTGTTTATTAGCATCTCTAGTTCCTTTTTGTTTATTGCGAAAAGTTTCAAGTCATCCATATACATTAGGTGGTTTATTATTTAGTCTGTATTTGTAAACTTGTATCCGGCCTGGAATTTCCTTTATATATTGTTAAGAGTAATCATAGCTATAATGAAATTAGTGGTGATAGAGATTTTCCTTGGAAGATTTTTGCCTCCTTCAGGATCTTTTTGCCTATGTATAGTATATGATATATTCCTCTTTTTCCTTTTCTACACCCTTTCTATTTCTCAGGAAATAGTCGAGAATTATTAAGGGGGTGGTAAAATTGTTCTCTCAGTTGTGCTGTTAAAATGGTTGGTAAGCAGGTTATGTCTGTAGTTGGGGGGGGGGGGGCAGTTCCCTTTTTGATGTCTTTTTGTATCAATGTGATTCTACCTTTGGTCATCCATTCTGGTATGTCTGCTTCATGGATACATCTTTTCAGGTTTTGAATTAGTCTCTCATGTAGTGTCATAAATTTTTTAACCAGCTTGTGTGCATTACATCATAACCTGATGCTCTCCACTTTACCATTATTCTTATGGCTGTTTTGAGTGTTTCCTTGCTGATTTCGTTTTCTGTCCTTTCTTCAATTTGCTGTAACTAATTTTTTTTATGTCTTTCAGGCATACAGTCTCATTAGTAGGAATCCTCGGAAATGAATCCCATCCTTTTCCAGAGAGACGTTTATAAACGAAGAAAAAGAAGAAGAAATAATAATAATAATAATAATAATAATAATAATAATTTTTTGTTTTTATTTTTTTTTACTACTCACTAGGAGTTTTTACACAAGGCATGATCAGTGATTATTCACCCTGAAGTGACAACAAGTCTCCACAAATCTCCAGCAATCTTTATCTCTTTAAAATAACCAATACAAATCATTTTGTTTTATTGCAACAGCCGTTTACCATTACCACATTCCCCACTTGACAGCACTGCTGACCCCAATGTTGTATGCCATGGATTTGTTCTCCTTCAACTTATTGTCTCATTGCTGTATCATTATGCTTTCTTATATTGGCAGCCATCGAGAGGAGTGCATGGGTTCACAAGTATAAAAATAAAATTTAAAAAAACCTCAAAGGAAAACACAGACTTTGGTGCTTTCTATGCATATTTGTTGAACTCTGGGTGTATATGTGATGCCTCCCACTCTTTAAATGCTAAAGCCCACATTTTATCTACTGCCGAGGTTGTGTTCATCCATCGGTTGATCAATTCATTTCACAATCTGCTTCAAGCTACGAGTTGTCTTCAAGTGTGTTCAAACTCTAACTTATAACTGACTGCAAATGCGTTCAACTGGAAACTCCCAACCGTCGTCAACCATCTATCAGAAAACATCACAAAACACTAGACTTGGCAAAATGCTTCACTCACACTGTCATAAAACTAAATATATCTACATCCATTGTTCCATCCTTATGTTACCTTCATTGCCACACTCTGACTAACAATCCCATGCCAACCTTCTTTTGTCTACTTTGGTGGACAACTTTCTGTCTTTTCACCAACCCTATTTCCTATTCTTTTGTTATACTCTCTCCCTCTTTTTTCTTTTACTTCCCAACACTTGGGAGTGGGGGGAGGGGCGATGTTGATAATCAATTGTTGGTCTTCTTTGAAATTTGAGTGGCACTAAACCGTTCCAGTACTCTCTGTATTCTTCCAGTGGGGTTCTGGTCAGTGCTCTCCATTCTTGGTTGGAATGTATGTCCTTCTTGATTTTTCAAGACAGTTTTGTGTGGTATTAGTCGAGGTTTATATTATCACATGCATGTGTGTATAACAAAATATTGGGGGGGGGGTATGCAATTTATTGGATTTCATTGCACTGTGTTTTTGTTTGGAAATTGCAAAAGCAAAACTTACCTTTCAATTCCCGTTTGTCATAAGCCGTCAATCCAAATGGCTGGATGAAGACATTTCTTTCCACCAAAACTTTCACGTCACCTCCTGTGAAACGATCAGCTCTAGTAAGAAAATGGAAAAAAAAATAAACACACACTGAAACAAGAACAACATTTTTAAGATGTATCTGTTAAATGCCTCCATAAGCTTAAGCATGACACAGTACAACAAACAGAGAATGCTATTTCAATTAAATTGTAGTCTTAAGCTACAAGGATGTGATAAAGCACCAGGCTCTCGTCTTAGGAGGCTCCATGTTTTGACAAGCTTCTGGGCTTGACCTTTACTCCTGATCTGAAATGGAACACGAACATCAACTCCGTTGCCAAAGTCGCTGGAAAAATGGTGGGATCCTTCTATCGATCCAGTAGATATCTACCTGCTGATGCAGTTCTCTACCTATATAAGAGCCAGGTACGTCCAAGGATGGAGTATTGCTGTCACATCTGGGTAGGAGCTGCTTGAAAGATCTTATCCTGCCTTGGCAGAGTTCAAAATAGACTTCGTAGCCTAGTAGAGGATGCCCTTTCCTTTCCCTGCAACCTCTCTCTCACAGAACAGACGTTATGAGCCTGTCTTTGCTTTATCGTTATTTTCATGGCAAGTGCTCGTCTGAGCTCTAATCTATGGTCCCCCCTCGCCAAACATTCACAAGAAACACACATCTAGTTGAAAACGCTATCAATAGTTTCCGCCACTCTTTATCTTTGCCTAGACCTAAACTGGATTCCATGAACAAAGCTTCTTTCTTAGAACTGCACACATGTGGAACTCTCTTCCGTTTGCCTTCTTTCCAGGTGACTTCAAGTCCAATGTAAATAAGTTCTTGATAAGCATTCTCCTTAAGTAATCCAATTTACCAAATTTACACTTATAACGATTACTTAGGATTATTATCCCTTTGACTACTGTACACTCTTTAACCCTTATCCTCGAGTGGTCTCTGGGCCTTGATAGGTGATGATTTCTTTATTAAAAAAAAGTTAATGAATAAGAACACGAAAAATTGAGAAGAGCTAGCAACAGACCAAACTTGCTGGCGCAGTAGCCTTCACAAAGGAAACGCATAAACAGGCAAAAATAAAGGCCAAGTTTGAACAAAAACATTACCAAAGGCAAAACCCTGGTAACTACTTGTGGGGAGACTTTTCACACTGTGCGTGAAATGCTATACCACTATAGGATAAAGCACCAAGACCCTGACTAGTCATATCATGCTAAAAAAGAATTGCGTGATAATGATTATGATGAGTCTTAAAGTTCAAGTGACAGATTGAGACCTGGACAGCTTCATAGAATTGTTTGAATACGTATAATCCGTGCATTTAGTGATTAAACTACTTTTTCAAACTGAAACATGACTGACCGACAAATAAAAATATGTCACTTCTGGTTGCTATATTTATACTTTTTTATGGAAATCACTCCAGACAAGGCATTAAGCTACTGAATGTAAGGAGCTAAAAAAAATACTACTTCAAGGTCATAAACTAGTCAATGATAAATGTTATATGAATAGATTTCAACCCAGAAAACAAAAAGTATTCCCCCTTTTTCCATCGCTCATGATATGTGAGGATTAAAAGATCAAATCATCGCTCATGATATGTGAGGACTAAAAGATCAAATCATCGCTCATGATATGTGAGGATTAAAAGATCAAATCATCGCTCATGATATGTGAGGTCTAAAAGATCAAATCATCGCTCATGATATGTGAGGACTAAAAGATCAAATCATCGCTCATGATATGTGAGGACTAAAAGATCAAATAAGGGAAGTAAGAGTCACGAGGCTGCCAAAACTCTCCTTAAATATAGGAAATGCCCCTATCTATCTTTCATTACATGTTTTTCTTCATTAACATTTAAACTGCAACTGTTAACTTCAAATCCTTCTACATCAGATGATTAAATTAACCAATCTATTTTCTGCTTTTATATCAGTTGTGTCAGGTTAAATCAGATTCAGACTTTTTAAATTTTTTTTTTAATTTTCTTATCATTTTGTTATAGCTGGGAATGGGGCATCCTACCAGATGCCAGACATTCACCCGGCATCTCATATATTCCGACCGAGAGATCTTTTTAAGATTCTAACCCTCTCTTTAAGTACAAGTGTTTGTATCTCTCTTACATTTGGTTCACCGGGTATATTTGCCAGGTAGTTATTGAAATTCCTTTATATGAATACAGTTGCTTCTATAATTACTGGAATGGTGAAGATCTTCCTAAAATTCCAGTTTCTTTTCATTTCGTACGTAAGATCTTGGTATATTGTTATTTTTCCCCTTTCAGTTTTGTTTAGCCCAGCATCATTGAAGACACTAACTTCTGCTAAGGTTGCGTCCTTTCCCTTTATCAGAAACATCACTCATGGAGTGTGAGGAATGAAGGACCAAAAGTCTTCCTGATTCCCTCTCTTCTGATCTTGAGAATGTAGTGCAATGGAGAAAAAGGTGGTTGGATAATTTTAATGGATCAAAAAACCAAGCTACTCTCCTTTTATCACAATCGCTCTGATCCCCACCACACTCCAAATGAAATGAATGGCTCTCGTCTTGAGGAAGCCCCATGTCTTGACAATCTTCTGAGACTGATCTTCACTCCTGGAGCACATACATCAAATCAAGATCGCAGGAAAACTGGTTGGATCACTCTATCGCTCCAGTAAGTATCTCACTGCTGTTATAATCTTTTATCTGTATAAGAGCCGGGTTTGCCCTAAAATGAAGTACTGTCACCACATCTGGGCAGCTGCTTAGCACGCCCTATCCTGCCTTGATAGTTTTACATTGCCTTCAAAGCCTAGTAGTTGTTGCCCTTTTCTCTTCCCTGCAACATTTTTCCCATAGAAGAGACATTGCGAGCCTGTTTCTGCTCTAGTGCTATTTTCATGGTAAGTGCTCAACTGAAGTCCAATTATGGTCCATCTTGCCAAACTTCCATAAAATTAGTCGACTAGTTACAACCACTATATATGATTTTCTCCACTCTCTATCTGCACCTAAATCTAAATGCAGATTCCATGAACAAAGCTTCTTTCTCAGAACTGCCTGTCTTTGGAACACTGTTCTGCTGGCCTGCTTCCCGGTTGAATATAACATGGTAGCCTCCAAATCCAATGTAAACAAGTTCTTGTTGAGAATACTCAAATTCTACCCAATTTGCACCATTAACGATTACTACACTACCGCCTTACATTCAAAAATATTAAATAAAAAAAATGCATATTAGCTTAAGATTGAATTTTCTTCATCTGTCTATCTTTCTTCATCCATCTATTTCGCCAAACGAGAAGTATGCAAGGCTAGGTTTTAGGTTATTGAATTGATATTATACTTTAAACATACAATATTTTAAAGTGACATTTCAAAAGTGAGTTATTTTTGTTAGTCAGTACATTTGCTCTCAGTTTTTTTGGTTTTTTTTTCATTTCTATGAGTGTATATGAGCGTGTATGAAAATATCAGCAGCAGCCAAAGGATGGATGACAAGCGACTGTATTTTTTTTTTTTTTTTACATAGGCATCACCACTTATCAAGGACTTGAAAACAACCACATTGTAGTCAGCTAGAAAGCAGGAAAACGGAAGACAGTTCCACAGGCGTGCAGTTCTAAGAAAGAAGCTTTGTTCATGGAATCTATGTTTAGGTTTAGGCACAGATAAAGAGTGGGGGGGAATTATTGATAGTGTTTTCAGTTAGACGAGTGTTTCTTGTGAAAGTTTGGCGAGGTGGGGGCCATAGATTGAAGCTCAGTCGAGCACTTGCCATGAAAATAACGATAAAGCAAAGACAAACTCGCTACATCTCTTCTGTGAGAAAGAGGTTACGGGGAAGAGAAAAGGACATCTCCTATGAGGCTACAAAGTCCATTTTGAACTCTATCAAGGCAGGATAAGATCTTTCAAGCAGCTCCTACCCAGATGTGGCAACAGTACTCTATCGTTAGACGAACTTGGCTTCTTTTGTCAAAGAAGGATTTGATTATATTAAGCATTCATCTAGTAATATTGTACAATTTAATTTTCACAAGATCAGACGTTATCAAAGGCGTTGGATATATTGAGGGCTACCCCCTTGGTTTCCCCTGCATTGTCCAGAGCATGGTATATAAGTTCAGAGATGATTGTTATCAACAGTTCAGAAAATGTAGCATTTATGAGGTGGTGAACTAATGCTAGATTGAGTAACGATTCAAAGAGTAGCAAAGAGAGGAAGGAGACTGATGAAACAATAATTGGGTAAAATCTTTCACCAGAATTCTTGAATACTGGTACTACAGAGGCAATTTTCCAGTTATCAAGGAAGCAAGATTCGGCAAAGCATTTGTTGTAGAATTTAAAAAGAAAAACAAGGGTTAATTAATCAGTGCATTTCTTTATGAATATAGCAGGAATAACGTCAGGCCCACATTTCTTGGTGTCGAGATTTTTTATATCACAAACCTGGGAAGAAGTGATGATCAGATTATGAATGTGGCTTGTGTCTTACAATAGTTTCCAAATTGGACTATGGAACCTGTGGAAGATAAGTTCAAACCATATTTGATCTTCTTGTTATATTCAGTTGAACTCTTATACGATTAGGAAAGGTTATGAATTCTTATCAACTCCCTTTTATTGATTTTGGGAGCATAAAATAATCTATGAATATAAAAGCGAAAATGTGTGTATGTATGTATGTATGTATGTATGCATATATGTATGTATGTTCGCTTTTTGTGTATGTCTGTCACAACTTCTTAAAACATATAAATCAATAATATCTACGAGTTAACAACAGAGGTCACTTGTCTATTTAATTTGCTCGACTTTGAAAAGATAAATATTCAACATTTTTCGCTCGCCGCATGTGGATTAGGCTTTTTCGTATAATAAAAGCAACACTAATTCGGGCGGTATTTTTCCAGTCGCGATCGTCAGAAATGTCCGAAAGCAATCAGCTTTGATCCGCCACTTGACCCACCAGTCAAGTTTAAGGTGTTTACTTTTGTCACTTTGTGACTTTACTAACTTTTGTTAGTGGGACCGATCCCCTCTTTGAAGAGTCTGGACCCTTTTCCCTCCCACAGGACCAACGCCATTGCATGGTAGTCTGGACCCGAAAACCGATCCCTTCTTTGGGAGTTTGCTGTTCTCGGGACTGACAACACTTTCTTTGGTTGACACGACCTGGTCGGGTTAGCTTAGCATTTTCTCGTTTCCTTCTTCCCTCTGAGGTTGAAATGGTCTACTTTTTCCACTCTTAATTGCCTGAGCAGCACTCTGACCTACCAGGCCCAATTTTTGTCTTCCTTCGCTGCTTTCCCAGTGGATTGAGCAGACCAGATTCTCTTTTTCGCTTCCTTGGGGTTGTTTGTGGGTAGAGTGACGTGGGTAGGGCGGGTGTTTCGTTTTTGCTTCTCTTTCTGGGCAGAGATGTCTATCCCCTCTCTTGCTTAATTGCGACATGGCACTCTAACCCACTAGCACCCACTGCGTCTTCCTTCGCTGCTCTACCCCCTTGCGGTGGGATCTGAGCTGACTAACCTGACATCCCCATGAGGGAAGGTCAAACCACCTTTTCTTCTGATCTCACCCACTCCCCTCCACCTCCCACCCCCCCAATTCCTTGCATTTTTCTTTTCTCTCCTGCTACACTTTGGTCCGCATCAGATAACACCCCCCAAAAAATCAACACCCCCAACACCAGACACCCCAACACTCGACTCGCCCATCCCCACTTCCTCCTCACCTACTCCTCCTCCCAAAGAGAAGCAAACTTCAATCACAACTGTCCACGCGGAGCAGACAAAAAGACTCCCCCTTCCTTCCTTCCAGGAGGAAGGATATGTGAAACAGGCCCTCTGCAGGCAACAACAGAACTGAAAGGCCAACAGAGGGTCCGGTACAACCAGTTAAAGTACGTTGGTGGCGATAACGTTACCGACCCAACCAAGTTCAAGGACGCTCCCTTGTTGACCACATTTATCAGGGTCAACAAGGATTCCAGGACTGAGGCCCTCTGGGTGTGGATAGACACCGCAAAGGATGTAATCCCAGGCCAGCAACTGGTGGACACAGAGCATCCTTTGCTAAACAATTTAGCTTTTAAGTATGAGGGCAGAGTCCCTATTTATATTCACCCCTCCTTCTACACGGCTTTGAAATTAATTTTCCCCCTGGACGTGGGAGGCGTGGCCAAGAATGGAGTACCCTCTGCAGACTTACTGACCGGAAGCCTTGGACAGGCCTGCCACGTCCTCATCCCCGGGGACTTCAAGTCTGTGTGTGACACTGAATAAGGTAGATGACCATGTCTTTAAATTTGGCTACTTATAATGTGAGGGGCCTCAGATGTCGAAGCAAGGCCACGCGCGCGCTGAGAGATCTGGTATCCCTCAAGGTAGATATTGCCGTTATATAGGAGACCCACTTTATTTGTGATGGGGATTGTCAGGTGCTGGTGAACGACTACAATGTTTATTCAACATATGGCAATACCTATAGTCGTGGAATCTCCTTGCTAGTAAATCGCACCCTATCAGCGTCGGTGAATGTTGTTCATGCAGACGAGGACGGGCGGGCGATTGTCGTCGATGTTGCCATTAATAGCAGTGTGTTTTGGATAGTCGCCGTTTATGCGCCCAACTCCGCGGGGAGGAGGGCTTCTTTCTTTCAACGGGTGGAGGGTTTCCTAGATGATCCTGATAGGGTAGTCCTAATGGGTGATTGGAATGCAATCCTTGATCCCAAGATAGATAAGGTCGGGGGGGACTAGCGTGGCGGTGTGGTGTGACAGGAGCCTGTCTGATCTGATGGCCTTGTGCAAGCTGGTCGACAGATTTCGCTTGAACCACCCGAGTGGGAGATGTGGACGTGGCATGCTGTTGTACCATCCCATCCGAATACCTACTTGGGTCAGATGTTAGTTAGAAGAGGCGATTCAGATTTCCTATCTTGCCCCACGTTCCACTTTTTAGGACATTCGGACCATAAATTAGTTATGGCCCATCTGAACTTGAGTTCTAGGTCTAAACTGGCCGAATACTGGAAGTTCAACAGCACCTTGTTGGAGCTGGAGGACTACCAGTTGAAGGTTACAGAGATAATCCAACGGGCATTAGTGGGGGCAGTTACCGGGAGTACTGAAGAAAAGGAAAAAAGGACACTACATGGTCAGAAAGAGAAAAGTTGTTGCTGAAGGGGATGGACATACAAAGTAAAGGTAAAATTAAAAAAAAAAAAAAAAAAAAAGATTGAGCTGAATGTGGCAGTTGGAATAAAGAGAAACGGGGCCTGGTTAGATGAACATGTGGCAGTGAGAGATTGGAGAGTAACAGTAATAAATGCTTTTGTTTAAAAAGAAAAAATGCCGACCCGGATTTTTTTATATTTATGTTATATTTGTTTGTTCCTGCGCTGCTGCAACGTTACATATGTATAATTTTTTTTTTTTTTTTAAGTTTTCTCTTTTAACCTTGCTGGAATCCTAATTATTATAACTAATCCATCATTTCTATATAGACCGATATCTGTATTATCAACTAAGTTTTGTAAGGGTATGTAAGACCCTCCAGATCTGATGTCTCCGCAGAGTTCAGAGCACACATGGCCAAATCAAAGAAATTTGTCATTATATAATAAGGAATACCAACAAGGTTAAAGTGAGAAAACACCAAGAAAAATATACATATTGAAATGAAAAAAATAGCTTGTCCCTTCCATCGAATATATAAGACTTTGAATGGTTGGGTGGACTCGGGAAGAAATGCAGTTAATTTTCTCTTTACACACATCTACCCTCACATGAAAGCTGTAGAATTTTCTCATCTTACCTCATAACAGCACCTGTTTCCTTGTCAGTCCAATAAAGGAACAGATAATCGGCAGTGACGTCATAAGGATCTACGTTCTGCAGAACGGTGGAAGGTTTTCGACGATCTGGTTGGTCAATATGAACACCCTGTACACTTCCCGATGCTGCCACATAGACCGCTAAAAGGAAAGGTAAAAAGATAAAGGGGATCTAAAATTTTTAATTTTAATATAAACAACCGAATTTAAATTTAAAATCCTAGAATTGCATACTCTTTGAATTTTAGGCATTTCTTTGTTATACCTATTTACAATGCCTCCCCACGGGACAGAGTCAGACACCAGGATCGTTTTTTAACGTAGAGAAAAGGTACAAAAATAAAAAATTGTCTCAGTCGTGAAGGAATCGTTACACGCGAAATCCGAAAAATTGAACTTCAATTAACATCAATGGCATCTACTTAACTGTTATGTCGCAATGACGGACATATCTCAAAATTATGAAAAACGATAAGGTAGAAAATGAATTATTAATCAAAACCTTTTTCGATAACAACTACCGAAAATTGAGTCTTGCTAAATTGGCCTAAGATTTTCAGTTTTCAGAAAATAATTACCTCTCCTTTTTGTCACGATTTGAACTCTCCAGTTTCTTTTTTAGCAAAACTAAATTTTTGCTAATGGTATTTGAAAACTACTTTCGTTAATAATTAATTTTCTGCCTGATCATTTTTCGTAATTTTTGGATATGTTTATTAATGTGACATGACAATTAAGTAGATACCATTGTTTTTACTCGAAATTTAATATTTCGAATTTCGCTATTATAACGAATTTTACACTCCTTTAATTTATACTCCTTAAATACTCCTTAAATTCTTTATTTTTAGAAAATAAAACAGATATTCTTAAGATGTGCCTACCGTAATTTGGGGTAATTGCGCCAAGTCCAGGGTAATCGCTCCCTCCAACTAGCTAAAAGTGCTCTTTTGGCAATCACGCATATAAAGGGCACTTTTTTTTTTTAGTTGGTGTAATTACCCCCGGATTTATTGCAATTACCCCCAAGTACGGTATATATATATATATATATATATATATATATATATATATATATATATATATATATATATATATATATATATATATATATATATAGTATGTTTATTATACAAATATTATTGATTACATATGTGCATACATGTTTCAATGGAATCTTAATTTAGAAAGACCTATCTCATCGGACCGAGAAAAAAAAAGTGAGACTGAAACGGAAAAAAAAAAGATAAACGGGTATGACTTAAAACCTGAAAAAAAGGTGGCGTATTTAGTTTGTGAATGCGGGTAAGTGGGGTTAGGGGTAAATGTGCAGCAAAGAAAGGGAATAGAGAGTGAGAGGGAAGGAAAATAAAGGAAATACAATTCAGCCTGGTCATGGTATCGCAGCGGTGGGTGGGGGAGGGCTATATTCTAGTTTTAGGACTTATGTTTCTATTACTTTGATCTGAAGTCGTTCTAGAATTGCCTTTTTTATTCTCATCAGGTCCGTTTCTTCATTGTAGACTTTCTGTCTATTTCTGCGTTCACTTTGACGCATTATTTATCTCCTTATTTTACTGATAAATTGAATTTATTTATTTATTTTATTTTTAGTTTTATTTATTTATTAATAACATATGTCTAGATGATCAAATTAACAACGTGTAACATATATACAGTCTTTTTTAATATAATTTACGTATAGGTTTTCATATCTACATATAAAAATTTTATTTTAATGGTTGTTATTCTTTCATTTGAGTTCTTTGTCTCTTCCTCAATACTAGGATATAATACATATAATCATCCACATACAGTACTGTTTCGCTATATCACAGCTCATCAGTGTGGCTAGATAGGCAATTACCTCAAGCCAGGATTGAAACCCAACCGCCCATATGAGAGTCAAGGCTTCGAACCATTACAATAATCGGCAGCTATTACCTGACTGCATACATGTGGATGAATAAATATAATTATGTGTGTGTGTGTGTGTGTGTGTGTGTGTGTGTGTGTGTGTGTGTGTGGATGATTTTATATATATATATATATATATATATATATATATATATATATATATATATATATATATATATATATATATGTTAGCAGGTTTGGTTGAATACCACAGAAGTTTCTTGTTTGTTAATATTTTTATGCAACAAGCAAGGTTTCAGATGGTACTTTGTATATGGCTCTTGAGTGTTCTTATTTCAGCCATCTGTATAGCGATTTTGATCCTAATCATCGTCCCCAATATTTTTTTTTTTTTTTTTTTTAGAAAAGCTTTTGTTGTTTTGCTTGTTTAATTTTTCTCCAAATCGTTAAAGAAATCGCTGCAATGAGAACACCCGGACTTAATCCTGTATATAGATGATATCTTTATTTACTTTTATTCCAACAGTAAATCCCTTTTGGATCTTTCAGGTCCGTCATTGCGTGATTGGCAATGTTGCTGTCTGGATGGAAACTCCAGAGAGAAAATGACGTTTCGTATGGAGATGTTGTAAATAGATTTCTGAAATGAGAAAAGAAATGCTCATTTTAAGACGTTTAAGAAACAATTTGACTCAAATCAAAAATAACATTACTCTGTTGTCTAAATGTACAGTTGTTAATTAGAAATTTAAAAAAAAACGATTTACCCTTCCTCCATCTCAAAAAATAGCTTACTGCACTCTCCTACACATACGCACGCACCATAAAATAGTAGTGATGGCTTTGGCTGATGATACACTGATCATAAGAAGTCAAGGAGAATTGAAGGACTGAGAACGGAGAAGACTAACTAGGCCTTCTCTGAAAGAATGTGGAGAACACTGAGATCTTGAAAATGCATTTTGTTTTTCACTCAATCCCAAGCAATATCAATGGCCATTGCTAGTGAGAAATCAATGGTAAGCGGCTGTTGTGATAATGCAAAATCATTTGCAATGATTATCAAAAGAGGTAGAGAGCACTGGAATTTTAGGGAGACTCTTCATTCATACTCCGAGGAATACCACAGGTTATTGTCAGAGAACTCCTAGTGAGTAAATAATACTAAGAATTAAAATAATTAAAAAACAAATATGTTTTTAGTTTAATTGGTTTGGAAGAACATCAGAATAAAGAAGATCACTTGATAGAGTTAGCTGTATCTGACTAAAATAGAATATGGAACAAGAGGAGGCTCGTCCTCTTTCATAAATAAGACCAACATCTCCACTACTAAATGTTATAGTACTGTAGATACTATTTGCCTCAGATTGCCTGGACTGGATGCAAATCTTACCGGCCTAGCACACTCTCCTGAATAAAGTTGCTATCACACTTGTTCTATTGTTCTGCTCTGATTTCTTAACTAAACACCAACAACTATCACTTTACTAAATAGACATAAACTTTTATTTAAGGCAATACTTAAACGTAAAGAGATTTGTTTAGTAAGCTGGTTTTTGTTGATAATAGATTGTTGTATTCTGGACTCCATCTTGGCAGACTGCTTCTGACAAAGACGCAAGAACAGGATAATGCATCCTATCATGAGGCAATCGACTCTGGAACTAAATTGAATCATCTTTTAGCCCCAACATGCTGGACACACATTGATCTGTTACTTAATTTGATTTAGTTATTTTGTTTCACAGCATATCAGTCCCTTTTGTGTTATTCATGCTGAATCCAGTAATTTTATAGAAATATTTTATGGTTAAAGATATCTTACTCCTGATGCAATTCTCTACCTATATAAAAGCCAGGTACGGTCAACGATGGCGTACTGTTGTCACATCTGGACAGGAGTTGTTAGGAAGACTTATCCTGCCTTGACAGAATTCAAAATAGACTTCGTAGCTTAGTGGGGGATGCCCTTTTCTCTTCTCTGCAACCTCTTTCCCACAGAAGAAACGTTGCGAGCCTGTCTCTGCTTTATCGTTATTTTCATGGCAAGTGCTCGTCTGAGTTTCAATCTATGGTCCCCCCTCGTTAAACTTTTACGAAAAACACTCGTCTAGCCAAAATCACTATCAATAATTTTCCACACTCTTTATCTGTGCCTACACCTAAATGTAGATTCCATGAACAAAGCTTCTTTCTTAGAACTGCACGCCTGTGGAACTCTCTTCTGATTGCCTGCTTTCCAGCTGACTACAATCTGATTGTCTTCAAGTCCAACGTAAACAAGTTTTTGGTGAGCCATTTCCCCAAAGTAATCCAATTTACAAAAAATACCACTAGTTATGTTAGTACGTTATAATCACATTGACTAATGTATACCCATTAACCCTTATCCTTAAGTGGCTCTAGGCCTTGATAAGTGGTGATTCCTGTGTACAAAAAAAAAAGGTCCTTCATATCTGCCACCAACAATTCATAGTGTTTGATTTGGTTATTTTTTTAGTGAATTCTTTTGTTTTCATTCCTGGCGCTGCAGAGCATGATTGAACTTTGGCGAGGGAAAAGGTTATAATATTAACGTTTGGTGCGTTTTAAGCCAGGAAGCCAGTAGGTAAATGAACAAGGAAGAAAAAAAGGGGGATTAGAGGGCACTGTTGTTTTTTGTTTTTGGTTTTGCAGAACATGATTGAGTTTTGCAAAGAGTTAAAAGATAAAAACAAGGGTTTTAGTGTATGGTGCATTTGAGTCAGAAAGTCAATATCTTAAGACAGCCTGATCTGGTAGCACTAGTTGATCTGTTGCGACTGTGCAATTGTGTTCTAATGCTTATGCAGTTATACAAGTTTAGTTATCATCATGCGCGAGCAAAGCCGAACCACAACTCAATGTAATACAAGATATTGTACATACATAGAAACAAAATAGATCTGTCATGCAACTACTACAATTTTGTCTAGTTATAGACGAATTTTATTATTGTTTATATTGAAGAAATATTTACATATGGAAAACCATTTTTGAATTTAACTCAAAACAATATTTGTTCAGTCGTGGAAGATCAAGTTCTGTTCAATGTTTACAATTTTTATGAATCGGTTATTGCCCGCCTCCCCCCCCCCTATACATCTTTTATTATTTTTGTCTGGAAAATTGAAATCTAAATAGTTTTATTTCATTAATAAAAAATTATTGAAAATAAAAAATTTAATTTCTTTATCGATTAAAATGAAAGTTGAATATAATCATTTTGTAAAAGTAAATTTTAAATATGCCAGTCGCTTTTATGAATGTGCTTCTTATGCACACTTAAAAGAGATTTGAAACTCTTACTTCAATAGTTCTGTTAAAGATAAACTGCACTGAATTAAATGAAAATAATCAACTTTTTGTCTCAGTCAAAAACAATTTGGATCACAGCTTTCTCTCTCTCTCTCTCTCTCTCTCTCTCTCTCTCTCTCTCTCTCTCTCTCTCTCTCTCTCTCTCTCTGCTTTTCACAACACCACGTTGAGAAAACGGATATCCAACGTGGTCTAAACTCGTCGCATCAACTTTTCATTCTGCCTGGAAAGAAATTTCTTACTGTTTTCACCTTAACAAAAATTCACCCATGCAAAAGAATACTCATTTTCATAAGTGAACTCTCGTTATCTGACAAAAAAAAAAAAAAAAAAAAAAAAAAAAAAAAGAAAAAGAGTATGTCTTGTAAGCAGGACGTTTTAACTTCTACCCTTAATGGACGACACACAGCACGGTTCTCACTCTTTTGACTTGTGAAATGATTAATGTTGCAATAACGTTTCACGTGTTTCTGTCATTCGTGTTTTTAGTCATATTACAGACAAAAATGGAACGCCAGTAAGAATGCGACCATTAATATGCAATTGTTTTTCATAATTTTGCCTTATAATCATTAATTGAATATTTCTTGTGCGGAAGATGTTATTATACATTCATTCCACATCTTACAACAGTATTAATGCTTTAATTTAAAAATATGATTTTTAAAATGTTTATTTTAAATTCTGTATACATTTAAAAAATAATATGTATATTATAATATTATAATATGTTTATTATAATATTATAATATGTATATTATAATATTATAATATGTATATTATAATATTATAATATTATAATATGTTTATTATAATCAACTGAATCCAAAATATATGATTTTGCCTGATTCAATCATCACTTTTAATGAACAAAATCACACTGGACATGTAGATGATCGTAGCTTAACTAATTGCAATTATCCCCCCCCCCTTTTCTTTGACACTGTTTCAAAACCTTGCATAAAACTTTTTTTTTTTTTTTTGCAGGTTTTAAACATTTTTTGTGGACTTTGTAGACAAAAAGGTATTCACTTATTTCTACACTGCAACCAGTGAAAATCACTTGTATTTTTTTTTGTTTTTTTTTTTACAAAGGAATCACCACTTATCAAGGCCTGAAGGCTACTCAAGGTTAATGAGTGTACATTGGTTACCGGGACAACAGCGTAGTGATCGTTAAAAATAAAAAAGAGGAAATGGATTATTTAGGGGGACAACTCAACAAGAACTTGTTTATATTTGTCTTAAAGTGGACCATATTGTAGTCAGCTGGAAAGTAGGTCAGTGGAACAGAATTCTACAGATGGGCAGTTCTATAAAAGAAGCACTGTTCATGTAATTTGTATTTAGATTTAGGCACGAACAGAGAGTGGGGGAAAGTGTCATTAGTCGCTATAGCTAGATGATTGGGGTTTTTTTTGTGAAAGTTTGGCAAGGAGGACCATAGAGTGAAGCTCAAACAGACGCTTGCCATGAAAATAACACTAGAATAGAGACAGGCTCACAATGTCTCTCCTGTAGGAAAGAGGTTACAGAGAAGAGAAAAAAAGTTTCTCATCTGTGGAACACATTGCCAAAAAACTGTTTCCCTGTAGACTGCAATATAGTCATTTTCAAGTCAAATATCAACAAATAATTGTCAAGCTGTCCTTTTAACTAATCAAATTTTGTCCATCCCATTTATCATTTAAATCCACTTATAGTATTGTTCATCATTCAACTGGCAATTATTAATTATTAACTCTTATCCTCGAGTGGCTTGTGGCTTTGGTAAGTTGTGAGTTATTGGTATAAAAAAAGAAAAAGACATTGTAGAGCAAGACAACCTACCCTGACACTGGATCCATAGTGAGTCCGAATGTGTGCTTCAACCCTGTATAGATGAGCATTGAGTATCGTTTCGTCTTCAACGATAATGCACCAATATTGCCAGACTTGTCAATAAAATACAAAAGTCGTGAAATTATGTCGACGACGATTTCACCAAATCCTTTAAGGAAATTAAAAACAAAATGCAACATTTTTTATTTTTATTTTTATGAGTATTGACAAAATCATGAGATATCTATACTGAAGCATTTCATTGTTTTTATTTGTGTTCTTTGGGTCGTAAATTTTACTGTCAGCATAGCATCACTATCCATAATTTTAATGGAAAAAAAAATAAGATCGTTAGAAGATCAAGTTTAATTAAAAACAAATGGACACAAGTAAAGAAAGAAAAATGTGGCCACTGAATCGTAAAGTGATTCCTCCAACCCTGTAAAAAGCAAATGGTTCTAATTGCTTACCCCTTTCTTTCTCTGCGTTGTTTGGATTCGTTTGGAATTGTCTTCCTAAAGCAAGTAAGTTTCACCGGAACGTGTGAACTACAAATATTTACAAAACAATAGGAATCATTCCAAACCTCAAAAAATAAAACGTCTATGAGAAAGTAGTATGCCAATGTGGCTTAGAAATTCCTATGAGACCTAATCAACAAAATCAGTTTTCATCAGACTTTACCAACCGCATCTGCACAGAACCCAAGAACATCGTTCATTCCACCCTCACCCTCGTGCCTTTGGGCCGGGGAGGGGGGGTAAATTATAAAAGAAAAAACTCAATGACTCACATGCAAGCCTCCTTTATCCCATACACATATTTTACACACTAACAAGGTTTGCCTCAAACTCCACACTGGACCCTTCCAACCACCCCCTACCTGACTTTCCTATGCGGACAGACGCCACACTAGACGATCTGAAAACCACCCCTGCTCAGGTGCATGCTATCATAAAAAACCTTGACACCTCAAAAGCATGTGGACCCGATCTTATCCCAGCTGTGCTATTAAAAAAGTGCTCAGCCGAAGTAGCTCCAGTTCTCTCCAAACTCTACAACAAATGTCTTAATGAAGCTTGCTTTCCGGGCTGTTGGAAAACTGCTTCTGTTGTACCAGTATTCAAGAATTCTGGCGAAAGGACGGACCCATCAAATTATCGCCCCATTAGCCTCCTCCCACTTTTTGCCAAAATATTTGAGACCATAATTAACCATGCTCTAGTCCATCATCTTACAGATGCTAAACTACTGACTGACAAACAATATGGATTTAGACAAGCCCGTTCCACAGCAGACATCCTCACTGTGATCTCTGAACGTATATACCATTCACTGGACAAAGCGGGGGAAGGCAGAGCGGTAGCTCTAGATATATCTAAGGCTTTTGACAGGGTATGGCATGAGGGTTTCCTCAGTAAAATCAGATCATACGGTATCACTGGTAGAATACTTAACATAATTAAATCCTTCTTAGATAAGAGAAAAATCCAGGTAGTCCTCGACGGTCGCACATCTAAACAATATGATATAAATGCGGGAGTGCCCCAGGGTTCTATCCTTGGACCTCTATTGTTCCTGATATTCATAAATGACCTCCCCGACAACATTGCCTCTGAGATGGGTATATATGCTGATGACACTACACTCTATGGCAGACACGACAGGAAGACGAATGAACACATTTCTAAAGAAATGGCAGAAACACTAGAGGAAGACCTCCAATCTGTAGTGGAATGGGGACAAAAGTGGTTGGTCGCGTTCCATGCTGCCAAGACTAAACTAGTTTCATTCAATAATTACAAGAAACCTTCTCTACCACCCATAGCAATGGCCAACGACTCTTTATCTGAGAGTCCATCTTTCAAACTCCTTGGCCTAACGTTCATAGGAAACATGAGTTGGAACAATTACATTGAAGGCATTGCCAGGGCCGCTGCAAGAAAGGTAGGCTCTCTCTACCGTGCTAGAAAACTACTAACACCCGAAAGTATCCTGTACCTCTATAAGGCCACCATTCGCCCATGTATGGAGTATTGCTGCCACATCTGGGCTGGTGCATCTGCTACTAGTCTCTCGCTCCTTGACAAGGTTCAAAAGAGAGTCGCAAACCTGATAGGCCCTGAACTGGCATCTAAGCTTCAGCCTCTGTCCCATCGACGAAATGTTGCATCCCTCTGCCTTTTCTACAAGTATTTTAGTGGTGAATGCTCTGACGAACTGCAATCACTTGTGCCCCCACGACGCGAGCACCCTCGACAAACCCGACAGGCTACTAGATCCCACCCCCACACTGTAGAGATCCCTAGATGTAAAAGATCTTTTTACTCCAATAGTTTCTTCCCCAGAACCGCAAGACTCTGGAATTCCATTCCAGGTCCCTGCTTCCCCAACAGTACTGACGTGCAGAAGTTCAAGTGTAACGTGAACCGACCTTGCTGCCCAAATCCCTACATAGTACCCCAGTAGTTGTTTCCCCTGATAGTAGCCCCCTACACCAAAGTGGCATTTTGCCTTGTTTGGGGTGAAAATGTAATAAAAAAAAAAAAAAAAAAAAAAAAAAGTAAGGCAAACAGAAACAAATTGCTACTTTACAGCAATACGCACGGTATTAAGGTACACCTATACACACACATGTACAATGCCACTCTCATACGTATATTGCTTATATACACGCATATTCATACTGTGAACATATTGATGGACACATTTCTAATCCTTGTGATTACTAACTCAACGTTTTTTACCAAATACATTCTCGTATTGTATTCTTATCTTTTGTATAAAAATGTTTTGTTATGAAATTTCATTTTTCTCAATTTTTGCATTTATAAAACTCTTTATATCTTAGGTAGCACTTGCCACCTGGTGACCCTTCAGTTCTTTACGTTTTATTTATTTTCATTGTTTTATGCACGCACGTCTGTGTATATCCTTCATTTTCTTCCTTCACTAAAATAATAACATTTATACCCGATTCTTCTTAAATGTTGATGTGATTCTTGGCCATACTCAAAGCCGCTATCGTCATCAAAAATGGCTTCTACCAAAGGCAGGAACCATGCCACAGAAAAAAAAGAGAATCAAAAGATTTCATAAGCAACAAAAATGTAAGCAACGAAATTTCTAACAGATTCACACTCACTTAACACAAATCCGGGAGGTGGAGGTGGTAAAGTGGATAATGATGTGAACTGGAAATCTGGGTGTGTCAAGTTCGAATCCTGTTTGTTCCACAAAAACATTTTCAGTTAGAGATGTTGGCAACCTTCATGTAGTTCCTCTCGTAAGTACCCAATATCCTTCTAGAAAGAATTCTTAATAGGAAGATATTAGGGAAACAAATACCAACAAAAACCATCATCATGAATGATGCTCATCAAACAAAGAACTTAAAGCACCACTTTTATTTATGGATGTGCACAACCTTCACATGATCTCTCCTGTAAGCACTTGATTCTTTCTAAATTCCAACAACAAAATCAAGCTGGTTAAATAAGTTGTACAATGCTGATTCTTAGTGTTGTAACATGGCTCAAACACTTAACTACAGGTCACATATATTTAAGCAGAGTGAAATTGATTGGAATCAGTTGTTACCACATATCGAGGCCTGGAAGTTATTCAAGGATAAGGATTAATGTGTGTATAGTAGGTATTGGGACAGTAACATAGTAATCATTTGTGGTGGAAATTTGGTACGATTAGATTATTTATGATGAAGGGGTCAATAAGAATTTGTTTATGTTGAACTTGAAGATGACAATATTGTAATAAGCTGGAAAGCAGACCAGTGGAGCAGTTCCACACACGGGCAGTTCTAGGAAAGAAGCTTTGTTCATGGAATCCACATTTAGGTTTAGGCACCAATAGAGAGTGGAGGAATTTATTGATAGTGATTTTAGCTGGACAAGTGATTTTTTTGTTGTTTTTTTACAAAGGAGTCACCACTTATCAAGTCCCGGATTCCACTCGAGGATAAGGGTTAACAAGTGTAGATTAGTAAATGGGAAAATGTAGTAATCGTTAGTAGTGGAAATTTGGTAAATTGGATTTCTTGAGAGGATGATTGCTCATCTAGAATTTGTTTTCGTTGGACTTGAAGACGACCATATTGTAGTCAGTTGGAAAGCAGGAAAACAGAACAGAGTTTCACAGTGTGCAGTTTAGGTTTAGGCACAGATAAAGAGTGGAAAAATTATTTATAGTGGTTTCAGCTAGACGAATGTTTTTCGTGAAAGTCAGGCCGGGGTGGGGGCATAGATTGGAGCTCAGACGAGCACTTGCCATGAAAATAGCGATAAAGCAGAGACAGTTGTTGCTATCTAACACTGAATTCTATTATTGTACCTTAGAGAATAACTCGATTGTGTATTTAATATTTGTGTATCGTTTTGCAGTTGACAATACAACACATGCAAATTTACTTTTACTTTAAAAACACTGTATCATGATGGACAATACATATTATAAAATTTAAATCATACGTTTTAAAACCACTAGGAGAGACAGAAACAAATAAGGCACTACACCAAAAATTTAATATAAACAGAGCAAAGAACTTGAATAGACAGACAGACAGACAGACAAAGAGACACTTTGACAGCCACTCATCACTTGCCTCCTAGCTTTGGCCAATGAAAATACCACTAGCATCATAACAAACCAGATCAAACAATGATGATAATCACACACGCACACATATGCACACGCGCGCACACGCACGCACACACACACACACACACACACACACACACACACACGCACACACACACTGTCTCAAACCAACAGTATTTTCAATAAAATGAACTTTACATATGCACACATACTGGTTTGTGCACCGCAGCTATTTTCTTGCATCCATATACAAATGATTTTTTTACACAGACATCCAAACAAACAGTTGAAGAATTAATGTTTTCATGACATTTTGTAAACTTGTGCGCACACACACACACACACACACACACATACACACACACACACACACACACACACACACACACATATATATACAGTGCATCACAAAAGTGAGTAAACCCCTCACATTTCTTCAAATATTTAAGCATATCTCTTCAACACTAAAAATATGATTTTTTTACATTTTTTTTTTTTTTTTTACATAGTCGTCACCACATTATCAAGGCCAAGAGGCCACTCAAGGATAAGGGTTAAAGAGTGTACAGTAGAAATTGGACAATATAGTAATCATTAGTAATGAAAATTTGGTAAATTTGATAACTTATATGGAACGGCTCATCAAGAACTTATTTACGTTAGACTTGAAGACAACCATATTGTAGTCAGCCGGAAAGCAGGAAAACGGAAGACAATTCCACAGGCGTGCAGTTCTAAGAAAGAAGCTTTGTTCATGGAATCTACGTTTAGGTTTAGGCACAGATAAAGAGTGGGGGGAATTATTGATAGTGTTTACAGCTAGACGAGTGTTTCTTGTGAAAGTTTTGCGAGGGGGGACCATAGATTGAAGCTCAGTCGAACACTTTCCATGAAAATAACGATACATCAGAGACAAACTCGCAACATCTATTCTGTGAGGTAGAGGTTGCAATCTATTGTTAATCTATTTTCTCCTCAAAATAACTCAAAATATACCCATTAAAAGCTAAATCCACGGCAACAAAAGTGAGTACACCCCTTACGAAAAGTTGTCAATATTAACATACATGTCATGCCTACAGGAACATGGTCGTAGGAATGTCATGGTCTAGAGCTGCATGAGTGCTGCAGGTATTGGAAAGTTACATTTCACTGAGGGAAACATGAACTCCAACATGTACTGTCAAATACTGCAGCAGAGTATGATCCCCTCCCTCGAGAAACTGGGTCGCAGAGCAGTGTTCCAGCATGACAATGACTCAAAACACACATTCAAGACAACCACTGCTTTACTGAAGAGGTTGAGGGTAAAGGTGGTGGAAGGGCCAAGCATGTCTCCAGACTTGAACCAAATAGAACATCTTTAGGGCATCCTCAAGCAGAAGGTGGATGTGCGCAAAGTCAAATATCCGCCAGCTCTGTAACGTCATAATTGAAGAGTGGAAAAGCATTCCAGTGGCTATATGTGAAACTCTGGTAAACTCCATGTCTAGGAAAGTAAAGGCAGTTTTGGATAATGATGGTGGCCACACAAAATATTGAGAGTTGACATGCATGTTAATATTGACAACTTTTCGTAAGGAGTGTATTCCCTTTTGTGATAAACTGTGTGTGTGTACATATATATATATATATATGAATAGACATTCCGACAAGTTATTTACGGGCGTCAATTCCATGGTCGAGTGGGAGAACTGCCGACTGTCAGCACGACGGTTTTAGGTTCAATCCTTGGCTTGGAAGAGATGCTAGTCTAGCGGCACTGATGAGTTGTGATACAACGAAACAGGACTGTATGCCGATGACTACAAATATATATATATATATATATATATATATATATATTCCCTAGTACAGATGGTTATGTTTCCAACCCGTTTCCCAGACCAGCAAGAACAACATGCATCACTTCTAGATCTGTTTCTGACCACAGTTCCCGATGACTGTGTAACGAATGCCCACAGCCCTCTTGGGAACACCGATCATGTGGTGGTAATGGTTGAAATCGCCCTAAACTCTAGAGCCAAAACTGAAGAGCCACTGCTCAAAACAACGATATATTATAAAAAGGCTGACTGGGAAACCATCAGGGATCTCATCAGGGACGCCCCATGGCAAAATATATTTTCACTTCCTGCTGAACATTGCGCAAATGAAACCACTGAATGGTTCAAAATGGCAATTGAAGCACATGTTCCCAGGCGGAAATTTTATAGCAAGCCCCACTCTCCACAATGGTTTACTTCAACTTGTGCAGCTGCCATAGCACAAAGGCAGCATGCGTACCGCAAATTTAACCGACATAAGTCCAGTTCAAACAGGCAGAAGTATATAGAAGCCAGAAGTAAGTGTAAGAAAAAATAGTGACAGCTAAGAGAGAATTTACTGAAACCACCAAAAAACGCATCAAAGCACAGAAATTAGGAACTCGTGACTTCTGGAAAATCTACAACAGTGTAGTAAATAATGGGCAATCAACAATTCCCCCCACTATCCAACAATCATGATGTTGTTTGCTCAGCAACCGAGAAGGCTAATATGCTTGCCAGTCGGTTTGCCTCCAACTCCACACTGGACCCTGCTAACCACCCCCTCCCTGACTTTGCGGACAGATGCCACACTAGATGATCTGAAAATTAACCCTTCTCAGGTGCATGCTATCATAAAAAATTTTGACACTTCAAAAGCATGTGGACCTGATCTCATCCCAGCTGTGCTATTAAAAATGTGCTCTGCTGAAGTAGCTCCAGTTCTCTCCAAACTTTACAACAAATGTCTTAATGAATCTTGTTTTCCTGCCTGCTGGAAAACTGCGTCTGTGGTACCAGTTTTCAAGAATTCTGGTGAAAGAACTGACCCAGTAAATTATAGCCTCATTATCCTCCTCTCACTTATCGCCAAAATATTTGAGTCCATAATTAACCAAGCTCTAGTCCATCACTTTACAGATGCTAAACTTCTGACTGACAATCAATATAGATTTAGGCAAGTCCATTCCACAGCAGACATCCTAACTGTAATCTCTGAGCATATATACCATTCACTTGACAAAGCAGGGGAGGGTAGAGCAGTAGCTCTAGATATATCTAAGGCTTTTGACAGGGTATGGCATGAAGGTCTTCTCAAGAAAATCAGATCATACAGTATCACTGGAAGAATACATAACATAATTAAATCCTTCTTAGATAAGAGAAAAATCCAGGTTGTCTTTGACGGTCATACATCTAAACAATATGATATAAATGCGGGAGTACCTCAGGGGTCTATCCTTGGACTTCTGTTATTCCTAATATTCATAAATGACCTCCCTGACAAAATTGTCTGTGAGATGGGTACCTATGCTGATGACACGACGCTCTATAACAGACATGACAGGAAAACAAATGAACACATATCTAAAGAAATGGCAGAAACACTAGAGCATGACCTCCGATCCGTAGTGGAATGAGGACAAAAATGGATGGTCACATTCAATGCTGCCAAGACTAAACTTGTTTCCTTCAATAACTACAAGAAACCTTCCCTCCCATCAATAGCAATGGCCAATGACTCTTTATCTGAAAGTACATCCTAACGTTCACAGGAAACAATTACATTGAGAGTATTGCCAGGACTGCTGCGAAGAAAGTGGGTTCTCTCTACCGTGCTAGAAAGCTACTAATGCCCAAAAGTATCCTATACCTCTATAAGGCCACCATTCGCTCATGTATGGAGTATTGTTGTCATATTTGAACTGATACATCTGCCACTAGTCTCTCACTCCTAGACAAGGTTCAAAAGAGAGTCGCCAATCTGATAGGCCCTGAACTGTCATGTAAGCTTCAGCCTCTGTCCCATCGACGAAACGTTGCATCCCTCTGCCTGTTCTACAAGTATTTTAATGGTGAATGCTCTGACGAACTTCAGACACTTGTGCCCCCACGACGTAGATACCCTCGACAAACCCAACAGGTAGCTAAATCCCACCTCCACACAGTAGAGATCCCTGGATGTAAAAGATCTTTCTACTCCAGTAGTTTCTTCCCCAGAACCGATAGACTCTGGAATTCCATTCCAGGTCCCTGCTTCCCTAACTGTACTGACATGCAGATGTTCAAGTATAACGTGAACCGACATCTTGCTGCCCAAATCCCAATATAGTGCCCCAGTAGTTGCTGCCCCTGATAGTAGCCCCCTACACCAAAGTGGTAATGTGCCTTGTTTGGGGTAAAAAAAAAAAAAAAAAAAAGATTGAAGGTTCAATCCTTAATGCAGACAACACTAAGAATATAAGTGAATTACTTAAGACTTCTATCCGGTCGTGACTGATGGAATGAAAGCATGCTACCCTTGTGGATTAAATAAAAGGGTTCTGCTAAAAATTTCATACAGATCTCAGAGTTAAACTGAAACATTTCTGAGTTTGACAAGATACACTTAAAGGAAGTCGGAGGTTACATCAGCTGAAAAACACTCAAGATAAGAATAGTGGTTCAAATAATCGAAATAATCCAAATTATCAATCCTCATCTTAAAAATTCAGAAAAAAAGTTGGATTACTTATGGGTAAAGTGCATGACGACATTATTTGCTGAGATAGGATTTGAATACGACCATGTTGTAATCTGTAGGCAAGTAGTCTTATGGTAATGTGTTTCACAAGTGGGAAGTTCTTTATCTAATAGCAGTTTATATTAAGTCTAGATAAAGTTGTAATTATATCCATTTATTGGCATTCATTACAAGTCACAAAACAAATGAGCTAAGTATTAAGAAGATATAGGCACTAAAACTCGTCTTCTTGGTCTGATATGATGGAAAAAGACATAAGACCACACTCTTAGTTGTTTATCTTTGCATATATTGATCATATCCTTGATATTTTTATATACACTGATATCCTTAATTATTTTTAGATATACTGATGTCCTTGTTTATTTTTACATATACTGATATCCTTAATTATTTTTAGATATATTGATATCCTTGTTTATTTTTAGATATACTGATATCCTTATTTATTTTTTACATATACTGATATCCGTAATTATTTTTAGATATACTGATATCCTTGTTTATTTTTAGATATACTGATATCCTTGTTTATTTTTACATATACTGATATCCTTGCTTATCCTTACATATACTAATATCCTTGTTTACATATAGTGATTTCCCTGATTATATTTACATATATTGATATTCTTGTTTATCTTTGCATATATTGAGATCCTTGCTTATATTTACATATACAAATGCCCTTGTTTATTTTAGATATGCTGATATTCTTGAATTTCTTTACATACACTGATATTCTTGTTTATTTTTACATGTACTGAAGTATCCTTTGGTATATTTAAATATACCATATATCATTGTTTATATTTACATAGGTTGATATACTTATTTATCCATACATATACTATACTAATATCTTTGTTTATTTTTACATATACCGAACGTATTATTGTTTACTTTTACATATATTAATGTTCTTGTTTATTTTTACATATACTAAATATATCCTTGTTTATCTTTACATATAGAGATACCCTTATTTATTTTTAAAAGTGACCGGTTAATGTGATCACAAAATATGTGCCCTCAGAGACAAAAAAATGTCCTCGGCTTTACTGATATATTTTTCCTGGAACTGGCAAAAAAATGATAATACCATTTATTGTGCGACACCTAAGCATAAATCTATACTGCCCATCATTAATAAAATTCTCTTAATTATTATTTTCTGCTATCCGTTTAACGACCTTTATTAAATGATCAAAGAGCTTCAGAAAATGTATTTACAACATCCAGAGCATTACCTTTGCCCTTCTAAAAAATGATAAAAAATTTTTCTATCAGTAGGAATCCGTTCATGTTTGATGATGAAAAAGGGGAGTCCATGTATAAATTTCTGTAAATAAATGGCCAGGTAGAATCAAATATGCATTTTATACATGCAATGCTATATATCTTTATGTTTGAGAATCTGACCGACTTTTCTTTATATATTAACTATAGCAGAGATTAATATGTATATATGCTTCTCAAGGCTGAAACTATCTTGCAATATTTTGGGGTATAATCACAACGATTTAGATAATTATATTTATAGCCAGGGATCATAATAACGAACCAATCAGATACCAGAATCGCTGTATAAAATATACCAAATCTCTTTGAAATTTTCAGTCATAGCTTGTCGTTTTGACATAAGAAAGAAACTCCGCTCTGCTGATCCTAACTGGATTAATCTTACCATTTTTTACTTGACATTCTTTACAATTAAAACTTTCTCCAACTGGATTGATTCTGCCAACTTTTGCTTGGGAAAACTACATTTAATCGTATTATTTAGATTCATCACACTACTGTTCTCATTTTAAATGTGATTTTCACAACGTTTTGGTCGATGTAACCTCCGACCTTCTTCGGGTGTATCTTGTCAGACTCGGGAATGTTTCTGTCAAATTCGGGAATTTGGACAGAATTTCAAACAGAACCCTTTATTTACTTTACAGGGGTAGCATGCTCTTGTTCCGTCAGCCATGACTGGATAGAAATTCTAAGTAATTCGCAATGGTATTTAATTTGCAATTGCGAATTACTTAGAACCTCTATCCAGTCATGGCTGACAGAACAAGAGCATGCTACTCACGTGTAATAAATAAAGGGTTCTGTTCGAAATTCCGTCCAAATTCCTTAATTAAATAGAAACATTCCTGAGTTCAACAAGATACACCTGAAGAAGGTTGGAAGTTACATCGACCGAAACGTTGTGAAAATCACACTCAAAATGAGAACAGCAGTCAAATGAATCCAAATGATACGAATAACCAATCCTCATCTCAAAAATTCAGAAACGTCAACTACATTTAATATTTGCAATCGGATAATTTTCTTCTCTCTATGATAGTTATTTCTTTCGCCACCCCTTTTTTGGACCATTTTTCTATTACAAGAATGGCTCTCCACTCAAGAAACTAAATATATATATTATCATTATCAACCAAATCGTTTGTTTCATGCAACAATATAAACTGTTGGAACTATTGGCATTTACAGAACAATAGTTCCAAGGAAAGTTCACGAAAACAAACAAAATAATCTTATAAAATATATATTTTTAAATATTTCTTATTGACAATTCATATTTGGCTTTGACTTAGTTTTAACAAAAGTTCAAGCAAATAAATAACCAAACCAGAAAAAACTTACTCATAGAAAAATCCTGCAGTAAAACTTCCTGTGAATGGCCATTAAGTTTTGCTCTGTTAACAGAGGCCTCCTGGGCATCAGTCCAATAGACCTGAAACCAAGCAAAGTATTAGATTTGGACAGGGAATATTTATTGTAGCCGTTACATAAGAGATCTATTTTGTTTATAAGCATAAGAACTATGAAACCAAGGTCAGAAAGTGGGAGTGAGAAGTTAACGTCCCTGAGCAGGGGCACTCTGACCTGCAAAAAAGTACCAGGAGAGTAAAGGCAGTTTGGGATAATGATGGTGGCCACACAAAATATTGACATGTTGTATGTTAACATTGACAACTTTTCATAAGGGGTGTACTCACTTTTGTTGCCGTGGATTTAGCTTTTAATTGCTATATTTTGAGTTATTTTGAAGGGATCATGAGGATTGTTCAAAAAATAAAGCCTCCTATTTTACATATACTGATGTCATTGTTTATCTTTACATATACTAATACCCTTGTTTACGTATAGTGATTTCCCTGGCATAGCCGTGTTTATTTTAGATATGGCCCCCAAAACATTTTTCGGCTTCAAGGTCATGTAGTCACTTGACGTTTCACAAGGTGCATGAATACATGGGGGACATTATAAATGACAAGAAATATTTTTCATGAAAAATTTCACCTTATTTAATAGTAAAAATATTGCTGTCAGTAAGTTTTGCTACACAAGTTCTATAATTGAAGACCCTCCTCCTCAAAAAAAAACGAATGAAAAGCATAAAATATGCTTTTGTAAACCGCTCGTGAAAACTTAATTTTTTTAGATCAATTTTAAGGGGTTAATACCATGCAAACTGTAAATTTGCGACATATTTGTGGCCAGCAACATCGAATATCCCTAAAAAAACAAATTAGTGGTCGGTGTTCTGTTGTACCAAAAGGTAATATTTACCTTTTAATCTATTTTAATAAATATTACTCTAAATACTGTTTTTAATTTGTGGTCTTGTCTTTACGTTCTTTTCTTTCGCTCAAGATTTTTTTGGAATTTACCCCTTCCCCCTTCGATAAACCTTACTTTTTTTGTGTATGTCAACGCCGGTGGTAGGGAGGGGGGATTCCAGTTACATGTGGCATAATTAGCCTTTTTTTGGCGTTTTTTCGTTATTGAAAAACAAAATGGCCACCATTAAAAATGATAGTGATTACGTTAGATACTGAATGTCTTCAAATACGGATAACTGCGTGTTTGTTCAAGAAATAAATGCGATATTCGTCCTTAGCGTACCCGAAAACCGTTTGAAGTCGACAAATTAAAGGTTTATGCTGAGGGGTCGGTAAACTAAAAATTTACCTGTTTTTGAATTCTAATAATACAATAATTATACGAACCATCATTTCTGTATAATCAAAGGCCACATCAATTGGTTGAGTTACAGGAAATATTGGAAGGGCATTAATTTCTACTTTCCAAAGATCCACCTGATAGATACGACGCAGACGTTGGTCAGCTACCAAAATAAATTCATCATAGACTATATCTACAAATTAAAAAATAAATAAATAAAAACAAAAACTTCATTTTAAAAATCTTCACATATCAAACAGAATTATCAAGAATTTTGGTCAAAAGTAAAAAAAAAATATCCCTTTAAATGCTATAATTATAAATAAACAAATGTAGTGAAAATATAATTTAAAAAATTATTTAAACATATTTCAAAATATCGTAGTTTTTCTTCCTTTTCTTTTTTTGTTTTTAATTGTTTAGTAAAAAAAAAAATTGTCAAAACAATAATCTGCCATAAAAAGAACTGAATATTTTCGGATATCAGTGTCAAAAAAAAATGTAAATAAATCAATAATTTCACTTAATATTGCTTTTAAATACCCGAAACCGTGTTTCATGGTAAACAACTGATGATCCCTTTAAGAACACTGGTACTATTGTTTGTTCATGTAAGTAAAACTATTCAGAGATACGGGAGATTGTTTTACTGACAAATCCAACGAAGGACATTGTTTTTTTATTAGTTTTAAAGAAACTTCCAAGACTCTCTCTCTCTCTCTCTCTCTCTCTATATATATATATATATATATATATATATATATATATATATATATATATATATATATATATATATATATATATAATCAGAGATTATTGTTTTCCAGAGGTTAAGTAACCAGTGAAGTTTAATGAGATAAATACAAGAGTGCTCGATACCGAAGTAGAGCCGGTTATACTCTTTATTTGTTTTTAAATAAGCAATAATATGTTGCTACACAATCATAAGCATGTTTCGGTCAGCTAGTTATCAGTAATTACAAAGAAGCAAACTTTACTTTCGTATAAGTTGTATCGCCTGAAGAGATCTCTAGTTACTGGTAACTAGCTGACCGAAACATGCTCAGGATTGTTTAGCAACATATTACTGCTTATGTAAAAACAAATAAAGAGTATATATATATATATATATATATATATATATATATATATATATATATGTGTGTGTGTGTGTGTGTGTGTGTGTGTGTGTATGTGTAGTTATCCACAGATGGACTGTTTCGCTGTATCGCAGCTCTTCAGTGCGGCTAGACTATCAACTACCTTAAGCCAGTGTTGAAACTCGGCTGTCAAGGCAACAGTCAGCGCTTCTAACCAGTATGCTATTTGGCTGCTGCTAAGATGGGTATGTGAATTAACAATGATCAAGCATTGTCCAAACGCCTAAGCTCCATTTGTTTACACAAAGAGCATTGCATTATATGCTCATGGCATATATGTAATTTTTCACATTTCTATTAACAAAATTGTTTGCTAAGTTAGTAGAGCACAGAAACTGGTTTTGAATCTTGCTACGTGTAGCTACAGTGACAGGTCCTAGGTGACGAAACAAGTGTCTGTGGATGATTATATATATATATATATATATATATATATATATATATATATATATATATATATATATATATATATATATATATACTTAAAGAACACCTGTCCCAGGGTGGATAAAATGAATTTCCTAGAATAGAAAACTTTGTGCTACTTTTATGCTGCTTCATGAAGATTAAAATTAAAATATAATGATACTAACTTTATGCCTAAAATCCTTATTCTAATTTTGATCAAAATCCATTACATGATTTCGATTCTAGAAAATGTCTAAAATTTAAGGCTTGAACGTGATGCGTTTAAATACATCCATATACCAATGAAAACAAAGTAACAATTAAAATAAACATTTATTGTTTGTGAACTTGATTGAATCCCCTATGAAATTGTGTCCATGAGAATGCATTAATGAAAACCTGATGAAATGATGTGTGTGTGTGTGTGTGTGTGTGTGTGTGTGTGTGTGTGTGTGTGTGTGTGTGTGTGTGTGTGTGTGTGTGTGTGTGTGTGTGTGTGTTTGCAAATAGAAAGGAAAGTTTTACATGCCGAATGTGTTTGTGTGGAGTGCACACATGCTGTTAGAGGTGTTTTCATAGTAATCATCAGACCAAGGGAAGAGAGAGAGAGAGAGAGAGAGAGAGAGAGAGAGACAGACAGACAGACAGACAGACAGACAGACAGACAGAGACACTCTGTGAAGTGTTGTTTGTCAAAAGCCAGTCCGAGGGAAGAGAGAGAGATAGTTTGATAAGGCGTGTCTGCTGAGGCCAGACTTAGGAAATTGAAATTCAGGGACTGTTGCTTAATTGGTGTCTAATGACTATGGGTATTATTTAATATCAATCTGGTATATTTGAATTATCAAATGAGAGGTTGTCCCCATATTATACCCTTAAATTCTCTTTAAAGTACTCCAATAAAACTGACATTTTGGGAATATTTATTAATTTATGTTTAATATCTATTTAAATTTCACAAAAATTGAAGGTATCTGAATTTTCAGGAGGGACTTGCAGCCCTCCCCCTTTATTATTTTTGCATTCACAATCAATGAATGATGTTTCTCATCAAGGGGAGATAAATTCTTTTTTTTGGATCGGACTCTATCCATTTAAAATTTATCTTTGGCTAGTTTTGACCTTGAAGTAGTACTTTTTTTTTAACTCCTTATATCAAGTAGATTTATGCTCTGTCTGAAACGATTTCCATAAAAAAGACATTTTTACATGTGACCACTAAATCGAAAAAGATAAAGATATTTTAATGGAAGACGAATTGAAATTACAAACACAAATGTCCTCATACCTGCTGTGCAGTGTCCATTTTCATGCAGACGAAATCCGATGGCGCAGGCGCAAGTGTGACCGTTTCTTTTTGGCAAGCAGAGATGCTGACACCCGCCATTATTCTTAACACACGAATCTTCAAAAAGAAAAATATATCCAATCAGAAAGATTTAGAGAGTAAAAAACGAGAGGTTGAAGCTTCAATCATTTCAAAATGGAGATTTTATGCCTACCGGTAAACAAAGCTCTTTTAGTTTGAAACACTGAGAATTATTGTATTCATTAATAATTAATGTCATAAGATACTGAGATAGATTTCACACTCTGTCGTTAATAGAATTATAGATGGCTCTGCTCTCAATGACAAATCGACTCTAAGACATCTTGGTCTTTCTTTTGCATCAAATCTTTCTTGAAGTTCATATATTAGTTCCATTGCTCTTTCTGTTTCTCACCAAATCGGTTCACTCTATCGTTCTAAACACTTTCTCACACCTGAGACTATTCTCTATCTCTACAAATCTATTATCAGACCATGTATGGAGAGCTGGTGTCATATTTGGGCTACTGAATCTCTGTCTCATTTAAAGGTTCTTGATAAAGTGCAGAAAGTGTAATTTGATTGGCCTCACTCTTTCTTTCTCATAGACGTAATGTTGCTAGTCTCAGTCTTTTATATGAATACTATTATGTCATACTATCTTCTCTGTAACCTCTCTCTCTCTCTCTCTCTCTCTCTCTCTCTCTCTCTCTCTCACACACACACACACACACAAAGATGATTTTGTTAGTGTCTATGTTTTTATAAATACTATATCACGTGTTCTACAGAATTGTCTGATCTATTCCTTGCCTCCATTGTTCCAGTTCGTTTGATTCATTGATCTAGTGGTTCCATCAAATTCTCTGTTCTAATACCTCATTGTAATACAGCTTCTAATTCCAGTAGATCCTTTCAAAGAACTGCAGGCTTCTGTAACTCTCTTTCTACTAACTACTTTCTTCCTACCTGCAGCCTTGGTCTTTTCAATACTAAGGTCAACAGGCATCTCCTGTTTTTATATCATCTTTTGTTCTTGGTGATTCCTTCCAAAAAGTGGCTTCATACCTTGTCTGGAGCGATTTCCATGAAAAAAAAAAAAGAAAACTACCAGAACTGTACAACTATGTTAAAGATGGGTTGTGTAACAAAAGTTAACCGTTCATACAGACTGATGAAATTTTACATTGCATGACAGACCTGCATCCCTTCTCTGCAACCTCTTTCTCAGACATGTGATGTTGTTAGTTTCAATCTGTTTATAAATACTATATGGCATGTATTCTTCAGAATCGTCTGATCTATTCCCTGCTTCCTTTGTTCCAGCTCGTTTCACTTGTTGGTTTAGTGGTCTCCATCAATTCACTGTTTTGATACCTATTCTAATACAGCTTCTTATTCCAGTAGCTTCTTTCCAAGAATTGCAAGGTTGTGGAACTCTTTTAATCCTCACTGGTTTCCTACTATCTACAGCCTTCGCTTTTTCAAGACTAAGGTCAATAGGCATTTGCTGTCTCTGTGATAATCAACTTTCGTTCTTGTTAGTTCCTAGTGCCTTGTCTCGAGCAATTTCCTAAAAATATGTATAGGTTTTAATATATTTATAAAAAAAAATGAATGCCTTTTACTTTATTAATTGCTGTGATGATTTTAAAACGCAAATAATAGTTTGATATCATTTCTATTTTTATTATTTTATTTTCATACATATAAGCAACAGCATTTTTATATAAATTTTATTTCAAAATCATTAAAAAAACTATAATCTTATTTTATGAATTTGTAAAATTATCAAATTTTTGCTAATATTTACTTAATACGCTTTATGACATACAAAATATGGGGTCATTTAGCTGGTCCCTATTTATTTGCCTCTCCTATTTATTTGTCTCTAACTCTGCAAAAGATAGAGTTAGAGACAATGTCAGATTTTAATGTGAGGAAAATCCAGCTCCTTACAGAAATGCAGTTTTTTGGGGTTTTTTTTTTGTTGTTTTTATTTTACAAGGGAGTTACCACTTATTAAAGCTCAAAGGCTAATCAACGATAAGTGTTATTGAACGCAAGGTGATAGTGTAGTAATTGTTAATGGTGTGGATCGGGCAGAATTTGATTATTTAAGAGGACGGTTCAACAAGAACTTGTTTACATTGGACTTGAAGGCCACAATATTGTAGTTGGCCGAGAAGCAGGCCAGCAGAACAGTGTCCCACAAGCGGGCAGTTCTAAGAAAGAAGCATTGTTCATGGAATCTGCATTTAGATTTAGGCACAGATAGAGAGTGGGGGAAATTGTTGATAGTGATTGTAGCTAGTCAAATGTATTTTGTGATGTCCTGCAAGGGAGGACCATAGATTGGAGCTCAGACGAGCACTTGCCAAAAAAAAACGATAGAGCAGATACAGGCACGTGGGAAAGAGGTTGCAAGAAGAGAAGGTTTTGAACTCTATCAAGGCAGGATAGGTGCATGGAACAGCTCCTGCCCAGATGTGGCAACAGTACTCCATTCTAGGACGTACTTGCCTCTTACAAAAATTAAAATGGCTCCGTCTAGAAGGATTTCTCCTTCACGGACTGACGACAGTAAGCATAAAGTATAATGTCAGAACAGATACTACTGTTTGCGTCTAGTCAAAAGGGCCAAAGATGAATTGAATGAATGTTTTTTAGAGGTTTTGAAGAGAATGATGATGAGTTTGAATACATGAATTACATACATTACCAATGAAAACAAAGTAACAACTCAAAAAAAAAAAAATATTTATTGTTTGTGAACTTGATTGGATCCCCTATGAAATTGTGTCCATGAGAATGTAATCATGATAGCCTGATGAAATGATGTCTCTGCATGTGTGTGTGTGTGTGTGTGTGTGTGTGTGTGTGTGTGTGTGTGTGTGTGTGTGTGAAAATAGAGAGGAAAGTCTTACATACCGAATAATGTGTTTGTGTGGAGCGCACACATGCTGTTAGAGGTGTTTTCATAGTAACCATCAGACCAAGAGAGAGAGAGAGAGAGAGAGAGAGAGAGAGAGAGAGAGAGAGAGAGAGAGAGGGTCTGTAAAGTGTTGTCAAAAAAACAGTCTCAGGGAAGAGAGAGATGATCTGTTGAGGTCAGATAAAAAAGAGAGAAAGAATCTTCCGTGCATCTCTTTTTATATCACAGATCATATCGCCCTCTAGAGAGAGAATTCAAGTCTGACACCCTCTGATGACTGTCTGTGTAAGTGTATTGGAAAAACTATTTTCAAGAATATTTGCTTCCAAAGCAAAATACTTACTTGATCCCTGAGGTTGGCTTTTGGCATGTAAAAAGACCATAGCCAGGGTTGGATCTCTTTCCTTCAGACTTTCAACCAAGGTTCCGTCATGTTTGTTGATTGTGTAAATACCCGTAGAGCCATAATGCCAGTCAGAATAGACAATATAATTCTGAAATCATAAAAGACAAACACTTAAAAAAAAAAGTTTATTATCGTTGTCATGATAACTAATTCCCTTTCTGGCATTTTAATAATAGATATCTTTCTTTCTTCTTCTTTTTTTTTTTTTTTTACTTCAGTTAGTTTGAATCTTTTCTTTCACTCAAACTTAATTTATTATAAGGTTAATTTATATCCTAGGACTCTTCTTAAGTATAGACGTAGTTTCTTTTATGGTTGCATTCTGTGCTTTTTAGTGATTGTTTGATTTTTTTTTTTTTTTTAATTATGCCAGTTGCTCCTATCACAACAGGTAGGGTGACCCGGGGTAATTCCATCCCCGGGAGAATTCCACTACCTATACAATTAAAGGGAAACAAATCTGTCAGTCTTGCTTGGTAGAGTGGCCTCCCTTTTTTTTTCTGCCAGTTGTCAGCCATTTTGAATTAGGTTTTTCTTACCTGCATTGCATACTATCGATTTTAATCAACCTATCAAGTAAGTACAACATTCGAACTTTTTTGGGAAGATATAAATGTGATACCTGGTTGTATTTTTACTCTCAAATAGATTCCATTAGGTGAAAACTCTTTGTTTCTTTCTTTGAAGCAATTGTTAACTTGTATTTGAGACTTACCATTGTTAACTATTGTTTTTTTATATAAAGCATACGTTTTTCAGAATAATGCGAAATTATGTGAAGAAGAGGGAGCCGTACACTAAAGAAAGAATACTGTATGCCATCAAGTCTGTAGAGAGTGATGAAATCGGCTACAAAAAGGCAGCATCCATCTTTCAAAGATTTCTTTGTGAAGAAAATTTCTCCAATGCTTGAACTAAAGCGAGAGCAGATAAAGAGAAAAGGAGTGGCCAGAGTGTATGGAGAGAACCTGACATCCACAAAATTCATTGAGAGGATAGTCCAAACAGCAGAATAAAGGCAATTAAAAAGAAGCAAGTATGAGCCTGGATTTGCAGGAAAAGAAAAAATGACATCAGTGACCATTCCTAGTGAAGATTCAGAGTCAGAATTTGACGATGACAGGGATGATCACTGGCGACTACCAAAGCGCTCGGCCCTTGACGACAGCAAGGAAGAAAAGGATGACAATCCCCTTATAATTAGCAACAGAAAACTCTTCCAAGACTTTTGAGCCAGAACAATATGTTTGGGAACAACATGAGAAGGGTTTCAAACGACGAGAGGAGGCAATGTTCCATTGATGGAGAATTAGACAAATGTTCTTTGGTGAAGAAGAGGAGTGTATATAATAACAACAGTCCATATAATAGACAGTCTGTAAACATTTAAGAAACATTTAACATGACAGCAACAACCGGGACGAATTCACATACCTGTTTCATCCAAAGACGACATCACACAAAGTTACATTTCATGTAACATTCATCCACACACCGTGTCAATATTTTGGAGATTACAACGTTTTGACCTCACATTTTGGATTTTGACCGAGGAGCGAGCGCCAACCAGACCTCAGCTGGACAAGCGCAAAGAGAACTGGGACCTTGGGGAAGCTGAGTGCCACTCAAATTCCAGTATAAACCAATGGCCACTACCAGCGAGAAGTCAATGGTAAGCGGTTGTTGCGATGATGCAAATTCATTTTCAAATGCTATCGAAGGAGGTGGAGAGAACTGGACGTCTGGGGAGACTTGTTGTCACTCAGCTTCCAGAGAACACCACAGGTTTCCAATCAGATCGTTTGTTGACTTGTGTGAAAGCTCCATGTGAGCCAATAATAATAATAATAATAATCTTCTTGCTCAAATAATTTGATAATACCCTTGGAATGCTAATATGCAAAACTGGCTTTTCAAATTCACATCTGACCTTGTGTCTAACCATCTGAAGAGGAGGTAAATATATACAAAGATCCTTAGTCTATCTGTAAAATATTATAAGGGTTCGAGCACTGATCATTCGATACTTCTGTTGAGTAGATATATGAACAAATAAATTGCCGATACAAAACACATTAAAGTTTGACACTCTCAACAAAATAGTCAACCTTTTTCTTTTTTAGAGATGAAATATAAATTAATTTGTTGGATGACTAGCTGAATTCTGGTCAGATTAGTTCCCCTGTTTAGAAATATGTTTTTTTCTTTGAGTTGGTACTTATTTTTGATTGAATATTTTGCCTGGTGAAGCTTCGGCCATACTATACATGTGTGCACATATGAAGCCAAAAATGTTTGTATAAATAAACAATTATGCTAAATCTATTTGCTATTGAGTATTATTACATAAACACAGTAAAATCCATAGGATGGTTTATCCAATCTCTATGAACAAAACTATACTTGAAATATTATGTATGCATTAATATACTAAAGTCCAGTTAATAAACGTTTGTTTCCCTAAAGCTTTTGTCTTATATATTTTTATAAAACCAAATGCATGTCAAAATACTGATTTTTGAATTTTTTTTTAATTTATTATTTTTTAATGTAAATCACTCCAGACATTCTACTTGACGTACGGAGCTAAAAAGAATGAAAGATGATTCTTGCAAAGACAGGAGATGCCTGTTGACTTTAGTCTTGAAAAAGATGAAGGCTATAGGCAGGAGGAAAACAGTCAGCAGAAGAGAGTTTCACAAGTCTGCAGTTATTGGAAAGAAGTTACTAGAATAGGAAGATGTATTAGCGAATTGATGAAAACCACTAGACCAACAAATCAAACGAGCTGGAACAAAGGAAGCAGTGAATAGAACAAACTATTCTGAAGAGCACACACCATAATAGTATTTATAGAAAAAACTGAGACTAGTAACATCACTTTTGTGAGAGAAAGGTTGCAGAGAAGAAAAGATGAGGTCAATCAAATAACAGATACGTTTCTGCAAAAACCCTCAAATGGGACAGATTCACCAGCCCAAAGATGACAACAGTATATGAAGTTATGCCTGAAAAGGATTAAAGAAATAGCTTTTAATTTTTGTATTGCTTGTCGAATAATATATTTGTCGTAAATTTTTAAAAATTTACTGAATTTAATTCTAAATTTTCACTTACATATATATATATATATATATATATATATATATATATATATATATATATATAAATTTTCACTTATATATATATACACACAAATGCATATATATGCATATATATATATATATACAAACACATATATATGCATATATATGCACATATATAGATATATATACATATATACACATATATACATGTGTATATATATACATATATATATATCAATACAAATACATATATATATACATACATATATATACATATATAAATACAAATACACACATATATATATATATATATATATATATATATATATATATATATATATATATATATATATATATATATATATACATATGTGCACGCATGTGTGTCTAAATGAAAAAAGATGAAAATATAAGAAAACCAATAGAGTACCTTAAGAACTGCCAGAGCTTGTAAATTTGATCCATAGAATTTGTGTTGGTGAAGTATTTTTCGATATCTGCCATTGAAGCTGCTTGTGAATAAAGATTCAGTCATTTGATCCAACCAAATTAATCTACAGAAAAGAGACCAGAATACAAAAATAAAACACAATTTATATTAAGAATGTCAGCACAGGAATGCAACATTGTAGCAATGGGATAGGAGTTTACCCTTGCAAGACTATTAGAGAGAGACCAGTGGTTGATGCACCAGCTCATATGTGACAACAATACTCCATGCATGGGTGAATGGCGGCTTTATATAGAGTAACATATGCGATAAAAGGTGGGGATTTAAGTAACAAATAGACGTAGGGGTATGAAAGGAAACTTACGATAAAAGCAAATATCGTTTATCTTTGTAACACGTCACAAAAAGGGAAGGGGGAATAAGGGAATTTACGAGAAAGCAAAACACAAGTATTTTATCGCACATATAACACGGGTAAAAAAAAAAACCCAAAAAAGACACGGGAAACGAACACGACAAAAAACGCGAGAAGGAACAAAACAAAAACACTAGTGACTATATTTTCGAAATTAAATTTTATTATGAAACACTAAACTATGGTGGGGAGGGGATGTCTTTAAATAAAATTTAAAAAAAAAACAGATTACAAGAGTGTGGAAGGGTGTTTTTATCTATTATGTGAAAACACCAACGAGAAATATATCAAAACAAAAAAAAAATGTATCTTCAGTCCAGACAAAATGAATTCGTTGATATAATATATGAGAGAGAGAAAACTCACGTTTTTTTTATGTTTCTTTTCTCCTTTGTTTTTCTTTTAACTTTCAAAGTGAACTTCAACCTTCATTTTATTCGCCTCGAGTGACAGTTCATAGCACGCAGTATTCCTATATCGTATCCATTCAATATTTCAGTTATTCTCGGAGAACCTGTCTCCTGTGTTCGTGAAATTAATATCCTATATTTTGCCGACGCCAGTTGTTCTCCCAAGCATTATTTCTTTCCTTTCGCTGTTAATATGGAGTTTCTCCCAGGCATTACTTCGTTCCTTTCACTGTTGATGGAGAGGGGGGTATCCACATCTTTGTTCATCTGTCGCTGGGTGAAGCAGTGGAAAATTTTCCATGTGCTCCCGCCTTGGCGCGCCGGCCAAGCAGTAACTGTCCTGTACCACAAGGTCTTTCTTCCTCTTTTTCCCCCTCTCTCTCTCTCTCTCTCTCTCTCTCTCTCTTCTTTTCTTAGTACATTTCTTAGTCCTTTCTTTCCTTTATTCTTCGTTGCCTAGCAACGCGCATGGGTTGATGGGTTTCTGAGCAAATGACCTGGTCATCGGCCACCTGCTAGCCTATGTAATGGACGCCTCTCCCACCTCTCTCCTTCTCTTCTATATTTATATTCTCTTTCTCTCTATCTTGTTAGGTTTAGCCTCTCTCTCTTTTTTTTCTATACTCTCTTTTTCCTCTCTCTCTTGGAAACTATGTTCATTTGCCTCGGTGATAAAATAAAATAACAAAAAAAATGATGCATTTCTCGTTGGCCCGAAATTAAATATTTCAATTTTTAATTAATTATGTAATCCAATTTATGGGTTACGTCACAATAGATATAGGATACTTGAAGTTGTGAGTATTTTCCTAGCATGGTAGATAGAGCACTTCTTCTTTTCAGCAGCCTTAGCAATGTCTTCTATATATTTGTTTCAATTCATGTTACCTGTGAATGTTAGACTGAGGATTTTGAATGATGATCTCTCTGCTAGAATTGTATTATCCGTGGCAAACAATGGCTGGAAAGGTACTTTGTAATTGTTGAAGGAAAGGAGCTTTGTCTTAGTAGCATTAAATGTTATCATCCATTTTATGTCATTTGCAAAGGTTTTAGATATTGCCTTGGATATGTGTACATTCATTTTTTTCTCCACACGTCACCTTTTGTTTCAATTTTCTTATCATTTTGTTTTTCATGGGGATGGAGCATACTACCGGTGTTGCATAGGGTACATTTAATACAAGATAGAACGATGATGAGAGACAGAGAAAAGAGAGAGACATTTATACATTTTACAGTTCGTGGATTCTTCTTATCTATTTTTAGAGATGAGGGTTATCAGTTCTTTTATCACAGGAGGGAGGGGACACATTTCTTAGAAGATGAGTTATACACAAAGTTCATTAAGATTACACATTACCTTTGTTTGTTGAAGAATGACACAACACGAAGACGCCAGTTACAAAAACATGATGATGTTCGTTTATTCCATTCGACTGGTCGCAATGATAACATCCAAGAATTCAAAGTCGACCATATGATTAAAACTTTCTCCCTCGCTTCCAAAAGGGGGACTGCCTTCTCTGACGATGTCAGCTCTCTCTCTCTAACTCGACTCTCGACCCTCTCCTGACCCGACTCTCTTGTCTGTCTCAAACTAGCAAACTATATTGAGAATTAATTTCTCCATGACGTCATACATGTGTCTGGCCACGTGCTCGGTCCCATGACCTAAACATGCGTTGGTTCGGCACATTTCCAAACCACTTCTGCAGACAATGAATATCTCTAATCTATTTTTTCGACTCAACTTATTTTTCGACATATTTAAGTTTGCTATTGTTCGGTCTTCTAACTGACCTTATTTTAATTCAGTTTTCATAAAAAGAATTGAGCAAGCAAAATTCTTTTCACACAAACATATCTACTATTTTATATTAATTTGAACAATGCGAATTCCTTCCTGAATCTATTTCCGATCCTATTTCCGAACCTTGCTTACAAGGTTCGAACCTTGGTCTATCTAATCTCATTTTCTTATTTAATGTTTTTCTTACTTACAAGAAAAGGGAAACCTTTCTTGTAACACCGGATGCCAGGCATTGACCCACAATTTTAGTCATTTCAACCGAAAGATCTTTTTAAGATTCTACCCAGCAGATAAAATCTATCTCTAGCGGTCTTTTCCATGCTTATCTCAAATACGTCCTCAGATTAAGTACTGCTGTTACATCTGGAGAGGTGCTGCTGGTAACACCTTTCTTGCCATGACAGAGTACAAAATCAAATTCAAAATCTAGTGGTGGATAATTCCTTCTGTTCTCTAAAGCCTCTTTCTCACAGAAAAGATGTTGCATTGCTAGTCTTTCTTTACTCTATTATTAAATCTCTTGTTCCTGCTTGTAAGTTAAGGTCTTCTTTTTTTAAGCATGTAATCAGACAAGATTATTGTTGTATTCTACAAGATCTTCCATGCTGCACCTATGGGTATTAGAAAGTAAACAAGGCAGTGTTGCATTGTATGATGCTCCTTTCCACATTCGCAGATGGTTGGGTTAGTTTTGTAGCACCATTTGGTCATAACAACCTTTGATCGCTCCATTCTTGTTCTCAGGAGTCAGGGTGCTTCTGAACTAGGAAGAAGGGCCACAGAAGGGAAGATTTCTATGTCAGCAGGAAGAGGGGCATTCTCTCGCCATCTGGTTCATAACTGTAGTCTAATCTCTTTCTTAGATGTTGTTAGACGTTCGACATGGCTGGGAAAGCTTCTTGACTTCAGTAATGGAACTGTTGGTTCAAGTCCATGAAGGAGATCATGTTCATCACTGACAGCTTTTGTGATCTCTATTTCGTTAGTGACTTCTTGCCTCATAACTGAAGGGGCAATGCCAATAAGGAGGTGCAGGTTGTTCAGGTTGATAGGCTTTAGGTAGTCAGTGATCAAGCTCCAGGTGGTGTTCAATGTTGAGTTTAGTTTTTTGGCATATGTTGATCTCTTCTGAACAGGACAAGCATACTCCACAGATAAGATGAAATAAAATAAGACGTTTCCTTTCTTTCTTCATCTGTTTAATAAGAAAAGAATTTATGTGAAACACGTTACCATGGGATTGTTTCTCTGTGATTTACAACACGGTCATCTTCAAATCAAATGTCAACAGATACTTGTCATAAGCGATCCTCATAAGTAATCAAATTTTATACATTCAATTAATCACCTTGATCCTCTCATAATATGCTTCATTATGTAACTGAAACCCCATTCTTGTATTAACCCTCATCCTCGAGTGTCTTTTAGCCTTAATAAATGGTGACTAATTAGTAAAGCTGTCATGTGTGAACTTATCTTACCTGTTTGTCTGAAAATCGATGGCCAAATCTACTGGTTTCAAAACATTTGGATATTTCACAATGAATCTTTGTCCTGTTTTTCCATCTAGATTGATCCGTTGAATAGAAGCCGAGCTGGGCCCAATGTCTGACCAAAACAAAAACCTAAATGAAGAGAAATCATTTGTGAATGTTTGTCATTTTGTTTGATTGTAAAACGTTTTCTTTTTTTTTTTTTTTGCCTTCAATGTTTAGAAAGTAGAAAGGACTCTGAACATTAAAAGTCAAGCAACTTATAGAAGAGCTGAAATTGTTAGAGGGAAACACACCTTTTAGAAGGGCTAGACGGGTAGAGGGAAAGGCAACTTTTAGAAGAGTTGGATGTGTAGGGGGAAGGTAATTTTTGAAGATATAAAATCATAAAGGGAAAGGCAACTTTTAGAAGGACAAGACGGGTAGAGAGAAAGATAATTTTTGAAGATATAAAATCATAAAGGGAAAGGCAACTTTTAGAAGGACTAGACGGGTAGAGGGAAAGATAATTTTTGAAGATATAAAATCATAAAGGGAAAGGCAACTTTTAGAAGGACTAGACGGGTAGAGGGGAAGATAATTTTTGAAGACATAAAATCATAAAGGGAAAGGCAACTTTTAGAAGGACAAGACGGGTAGAGGGAAAGATAATTTTTGAAGATATAAAATCATAAAGGGAAAGGCAACTTTTAGAAGGACTAGACGGGTAGAGAGAAAGATAATTTTTGAAGATATAAAATCATAAAGAGAAAGGCAACTTTTAGAAGGACTAGACGGGTAGAGGGAAAGATAATTTTTGAAGATATAAAATCATAAAGGGAAAGGCACCTTTTAGAAGGACTAGACGGGTAGAGGGAAAGATAATTTTTGAAGGCATAAAATCATAAAGGGAAAGGCAACTTTTAGAAGGACTAGACGGGTAGAGGGAAAGATAATTTTTGAAGATATAAAATCATAGAGGGAGAGGCAATTTTTAGATGAGCTAGAAACGTAGAGGACAAGGCAACTTTTAGAAGGTCCAAACATGCAGAGCAAAGGTAACTTTTAGACGAACTGGAATCGTAGAAAAAAGACAACTTTTATTAGAACTGTAATTGTATAGAGAAAATCAATTTTTAATAGGACTAGACGCATAGGCAACTTTTAGAAGAACTGGAATCATAAAAGGAAAGACAATTATTAGATGCAATGGAATTTTAGAGACAAAGGCAACGTTAGAAGGACTAAAGGTGTAGAGAGAAGGAGAACTTTTAGAAGAACTTTTTGCTTACAACACTTTTCACAAAGCGTGCACATAGTGAACTCGTTGATTTGATCCTGGATAGAATTTAAAATATCCTACTCTTTAGACATATGAAAATAATTTTCTACAAGTTCATTGCCTCGTTATTATAATTATGTCTCATTGGATCATCAATTCTTAGCAGATTCCAAAAGGCAAGTAATGCTAAGCCAATTCAGGACCCTTTGAATGTCTAAATGCCATGTATTTAAAATGGAAGTCGCTTTAATAAAAAAACAACTTTCTTTTAGTATTCTTGAGAAATTTATGAATCTATTTTCTCTTTATTTAGTTCCATGTTTTATTGAATATCTCTATATAAAGTTGTATGTATATCTGTAAAGTGCACTTTGACCTCTTAAAATTGCTTAAGTGCCCACATCAGTATTCCTCAGTAAGAGTGCTTCAGGCATTTTGCAATAAAGTAACTTCTTCCTGAAGAGGGAAGGCAAGGCCCGAAAAGGCGAAACTCTTAGAACTAGTCAGAACTACTTCCTCAGCCCGACAGATAAAAGGCTACTTAGTTGGCCTAGTCTCTGTTGAAATGATTTTCAAAAACGTCTGGTATATACTAGTCAGCAAGTAGATTGGCCGCTTAACTTTCTAAGTAAATTATAGTCAATGTATTATATACTTATCGGAAGAATCCATTTTGTATGTAAATATAACAACAATGTAAAATTTTATATTAAGGACAAGAAAACGCTTTGGAATTGACATTACCTTTTGGTTGGATGAACTGCAATTGCTTTCAGGGTGCTATCAGGCAGGTACAAAAGATTTACAATATCATTACCATTGTAACGAGACACCATAATGGATTTCAACCCTGAATCAGTCCAATAAAGATTCCGAGAGATCCAATCATATGCCAGTCCTAAGCAGAAATGTAGATCGAAAATTCGGTTAAGGCAGTCATTCTGAAGACGTGAACAAAATTCAGCTGAAATTTTAATATCTTTGTTTGTGTGTTCATATCAAGGGCAGATAACTTTTTGTCTTTGATATTTATACAACTAAACAAAGATTTTAGTAAGTCTGTAAAGAATCTAAATTAATAACAGCACACACACACACACACACACACACACACACTATGGAAATATATGTTTGTGTATATATACTAGCAGGCCGTAAAATACACTTAAATATGGCATTTTAATTCATGCAGATGTTATATTTATTATTATAAAGCCAATTCTTTATTGATTATTATATTATACCCACTGCCCGGCATTGCCAGTACACTTAAATATGATATTTTTATTCATGCAGATTTCGTATTTATTATTAATTCCCAATCGATTATTATATTGTACTCAGTATCTAGTAGTGATTTCAAAAGTTTAAAAATATGCAACTATAGTGCCATCAGTTACACACAAAATCAAAACATTTAGCTTTCTAGCAGTATTCACTAACGATACAAACTTTAAAAATAAACGCACTTAAAACTATAAATGTATAATTTCACATGCATAGTTCCAATTTTTTTTTCAATTTTAACCCCTTAGCAGCTATTTTTCCGGCTAAAAACAAAATCGAATTGTTTCCACAGATCCGAATATCTCGCATATATCAAGTTTAAACTCTGTAGATCAAAAATTAACAAAGTAGTTTGGTTGAAACCATTCTGCACACACACACACACACACACACACACACACACACACACACACACACACACACACACACACGTTCACTTTTATATATACAGATTTTAAGAAAATATACCAGAACTGTTTGATGAATATTAACATTAAAAAACAAATACAAAATGGCTGGTTGTCTATGAATGGAACTTTTGATTCTTTTAGGGAACTGTTTTCTGTGGAAATGCATAAAATTATTCGGTGCTTCTACACTATCAGAACGAAATTTTAGAAATCGTAAAACTGAATTTCACATGAAAACAATGGTATCTACATATACCTCATATTTTTATGATTATATCCCAAAATTACGGAAATAGAATTTGAAGAAAACGATCGCTTATGTAAGACACAGAAGATCACAAAAGAAGCTAATTTTCCGTTTCGATTTATTTTATAAAAACAAGATGGCCGCAATTTTTCACCTCCTAACATGATTAATGTTCTTTTTTTAAATAATTCAATAATATTCAGGTAATTTCAACTACATAATTTGGAAGCTAACATTATAATTTATTAGAATTGACAAAAAATCAGTAGAAACCATTGGTTTTTATCTGAAAACTCCATTTATAAACTACAACATTTTGTTCTGATAGTGTGGAAGCGCCAATTATTCTTGCCTGTTCGTTTTTGCATGAAACAATCGTCAAGAATTACATTCGATTTTTTTTTTTTTTGATTCAGCAAGTAAAAATATGAATAAAGACTTTGTCATTGGAATTTAAAAAGTGATGAGACGATTCCAAATTTTTTCCTGATTCCCACACGATTACATATTCTGTTTTAAATTCCCGATTCTGATACAATTACTGAATCTGATTCTAAAATTGCCTTTAAAAATAGAATTTAATTGGAGGGGAGTAGCTGAGAGTTCTCAATTGCTTTTAAATCTGGATATAATTTTCTTTTTAATTCGACAATGTTTTCCATCTATGTAGCATATCAAAGATTTGTGAAATTTTCATCTTCATTTTTCACTTGTACCAATTAAATTTTACCATTTTTTTTAATAAGTAAAAGAACTGTCTTAAAAAGTCGGAAATTAGGTTAAAATTATTCCCATTCTGATACCTATTTCGATACCTCAAAATGTCCCAATTTTTTCCGATTTTCAAAATGTCCCAATTTTTCCGATTTTCAAAATCTCCTACTTTTTCTGATTTTAGAATCAGATTGCAATTAATTATCAAATACTAATATATTTATAATGGACGATTAAAAATATTTTTATTTTATGTAGCAAGCAAAGTCAAATTACTTTGATCTATATAGCTCCATTAAAATACATATGGGAATTTTGCTTTGTGTGTATTTTAACTGGCGTTTTCAAGCAAAGTTCCCCCAACGGTTGCTGACGCCCCTATTCTGAATTCTAGAACAGCACATCACAGTGAATGCAAAAAAAAAAAAAGAAAAGAAAATTAAATGAAAAAAAATATTTATTCGAATATGTATATTACTGAGCCTTCTATAAGCAAAGATTTTTTTTCTCTTTCCTCTCCTCATTCCGTCACATTATTACTTTTACTACGTAATTGATTTCCCTAATGTCATTGCTCAATTCCTCTAGGGAAAATAACTGTTTATGCCCCACTATTGTGTTCTTTCTTGGCATATTCTTTGGAGTAAACTGACTTATTATTCTTTCTTTTGTTGAAGGAGTATAAGGCAGGAAACTGAGTGCTGAAGTGATGTTATGTATGAATAAAAATAAATAAACGGACGAAAGTTTTGTCGCTTTTTTTTTATCTTCGTATATCCATTTATTTTCCAAAAACAATCAAAAGTACAAATCAGTAAATATGAGCTTACTGTTTGAAATAATTAGGATAGTCGAAGTTTTTAATATTTCGAGAAACTCACCTCTTTTTCAAAAAGAAAAGGACCAAAGAATGTCGTTAAAAAAATGTGAAAATGTCGTAAAAACGGAACTGGAAGTAGGATTAGTTGAGCTATCAAACAGAAATAAATAGATTTGTATTACAATTACTAAAATGTTTTTCAAACTATATGAATAAATGTGAGCGTTTTTTGTTTGTTTGTTTTTTTTGTTTTTTTTTCGATTTACAACAATGATATGTTTATTATTTAAACAATTTTCTCTTAAGTATTTGTTATGGCTTGCAATAAGCCACAAAGAAAACAGAACCACGGAATAGAGCTTAAACAATGTATTACTGGAATAACAACGTAAAATGGTTAAAACTGAAAAGAGGAGTAAACGTCACCGAGCAGCCGGGGGTTGCTCTGGTGTTTAATCCACACCTGGGATCAAAAGGTCAATGGATAGAACAGTCCATTTGGAAGGTGATTCCCCCACCACAGTATTTTACAGTAGAAAACTTTGTGAACCGATAGTGAGCAGGTGAAGCCATTTAGTTACTTATAAATTTAATACTTAAAGATATCAGGCTGTCTGAAAATACCGGTTTCCTGACACAATATGCCTCAAACATTGATATTATTGTTTGTTTTTTCCTTTCACTTTGTAAAACTCAATCATGTTCTGTAAAGTTAACGGTTCCAGGTGAGAATTGTCTGAAGATAGCAGTTTCAATTCTACCCAAAGCCGGCCAGAGGCTTACTTGGCCAAAATATGGTGCAACGACAATAACGATGGAAGGCAGTAATTGCAGTGGATGCAGTCAGGAGATTCAGAGTTCCTATCCCGTCGCGGTTACCACCTGACGAAAGCCAGAGGAATAGCTGGCTGAAACGCCGTGAAACAACAACTAAGAAAGATGAGGATAATAGTTTGCAATAAATAAATTAATAAATAATATTCATCTCAATAATGAATTCCAATTAAATAATATAAAAATAAAGAAGTTATATATATATATTTTTTTTTTTTTTGCTTAGGGGAATATGAAAAAAAAGGCAAGCATAAAAAGGAAAAAAAATGTTCACTTAAGTTAACAGAAAAAAATTTGTTTATTTTGTTAAAATTGTAAATGATTTTATAGTGACGTGTGTTTTTTTTTTCATAGTAAATGGTTAGCAAAAGAAAAAGGAAAATCACAACGAAAAGTACATATATTTACAATTTGTTTGATTCCCGTAAATCTCGGCTCCTCAGTCTGAAACTTGTTTGTTTTTACAAAGACAAAAAAAAAAAAATGTTAGTCTGTTTAAATTAAAATTGGTTGCTTCTTGTTGTTCGTGACATAAGAATTCCAGGTTGCTCCAATAACGTGCCTAAATATCACATGAACAGAGAATCAGCACTGGCAGTTGTGTGTCTTGTCGTACATTTATAGTACCTTAATGTGTCGTACATAATTATCAAAAATAAAAAATAAATATTAAGTATAAAAGTGACAGTTTTATCTTACCTTGAACGGATTTAACGGCCAGTATAATAGCTTTTGTTTCGGATTTTTTGTAAATGGCTGCTTGATAAATCACCTGTGAGCGAATTCAAAAACAGTTAAGGAGTATTAAAATCAAGAACGGATATCAAGATGCGTCCATTCAATCTATGAGTTTAACAATGAACACTATATTTGAAACTGTGAAGTTGGATATTCTATTTTTTTTTTTTTTTTTATATTTTTGTGTAACCCTCTGAAGCACACGTCCACCATTTTGTTCTCTTAAGTACATGCGTGGCAGTTAGAATAAAAAGGAAAAAAGAGTAATAATTAAGGAAGGAACAGTTGGGTTTACATACATACACATTTATTCTCACTTCGTCTGTCAAAAACAAGTATATGAGAGACATACAAAACGTGATACATAAAGAGGTAAAAATACATAATTACTCAGTGAAAGAATGCATTAATGTCCCAACATAATAAAGAACATGTATTGCCAGGACCAGAAACTATTGTATTGTCAATGCTAGAAAATATTGTATAGCCAGTACCAGAGAGTAGCAAGATGTTTGTGCACTTGTGGCGGTTGAAATAAAAAAAGGTAGAAGGGCAATATTTAAGAACTAGTTGGATTCATATATATATATATATATTCATTCCGATGTAGACAATTTGTCACAGACAAACCTAAGAACAATATGATATGATATATAAAGGCATGAAACACACAGACGTAATTACTAAAAACAGACTACATTAATGTCCTAACACAATTGATAAAACCATGTAATGCCAGGATTAAAGAGTAGAGAGAGAAATGCTTATGCAATGGATATGTACATATATATATATATATATATATATATATATATATATATATATATGCAATGGATATGTACATATTACTTACATCTGAATCAAGCTATTTTGAGATTTTTTTCAGGCTGACTAGAAAGGACTTGACGAAATCTTCTCTTCTCTTCTCTTCTATCTATCTATCTATCTTCTTCTTCTTCTATCTATTCTATCTTCTATATAAATAAAATGAACTCATTTTTTCCCCGTCTGATTTTGACATTAATAGGATTAAAAATCAAGATATTTCATGCAAATATAATATGCACAAACGGCAGAACAATATCTGAGGTGTGTTATAGGCTTATTATTTCTCAAATTCCTCGATAATCTTAGATTTCTATACTTTTTCTGCTGAGAAGTCACGGCCAAAATCGGTTAAGATCAATGGAAGTGGTAAAATATTTTCTCTCTAATAAATTCCTCCTCCCCCTGCCACCACTTAACACCGTTTGGGGATCGTTCACAAGGAACAGTTGAGAAGAGAACACCGGTTTGGCTTCGTAGTTCTTTCATGTCAAGTTATTTAAAATCACTAAACTAAGCTGCAGTGCTCTGTGGCGTAGTGGTTAGCGTGCTGGACAATTCACATTATATTTTCACGTTCGCGCCGACCTACCGTAGTCGTTTTTTTTTTTTTTTTCCTAAACAACTGGAATGGACTTTTCTTGGTGGCCGAACTGTTAACGTTGCAGATGTTTTTTTTGTTTTTTTTTCACACTTTATTTTCCTACTTTTACTCATGACTCCGGGTTTGATCCTTCCTACTTACCTACCATAACATTTTTTAAAACTCCCCCCCCCGTCCCGGAAGCAAACACTCGGGCAACGCCGGGTACCCCCGCTAGTATGGTATAAAGCTTTGTAAAAGGCATGCCAAGATTACAGCTAATCAAAACCACATAAAATCATTTGGGTGTCCAAGCCCAAAAATGGCAACATCCAGTTCTCTCCATGGTGACGAAGTTAGACTTTTGATTTCCAGAAACTGGTGAGTGCATTCCTTCATTGGCTAGTATGATTAAGAGGAGATAATTTGGAAATGGTCTCTATGATTGTTGAACGTTATAGATTGATGGATGAACAAATCCTTTTATAAAAATGCATGGATGTTCATAAAATGTTATTTTAAATTTACACATAACAGACCAACGAAACTACTATTTCAAACTTAAGCATTACAAACTAACAACATTTTTTCACACTCAAGTATGACAGACCAAGGAACATGTTATTTCAAACTTACAAACCCAAACTATTCTTATTTCTTACAAAACTATATTTAAATTACAAATGAATACCATCCTTTTCTTCTTTTTATTTTATTTTCTTTTCTTCTTTTTCTTTTCTTTGCTTTTTATGTAATTCTATTCCTTATTCCATTTTGTAGTTTTTTTTTTTGTAGCTCCTTATATCAAGTGGCTTCATGCTTTGTCTGGGGTGATTTCCATAAAAAAGTTAATAGGGCGATAAAGAATCTCATTCTACCATTTAAAACAACTTTATTGAATCATTTTCGTTAACATGCAGATGAAAGAGGAATGAAGGAGAATGGTGTTAGCAAAGAAATCCATCCAAGAGTATGGATGAAAACAAAAGGTTAGAAAGTCCATGTCTTGTTAAATAAATGTCCCATGAAAGAGTGTCCAATATGAATAAAAGATAAATATCTTGTTTGAAGTGTTCATCTATGAGAATATAATTACATACACAGATGTGGAAGTCGGGCGGGATTAATATGCAAGTAATTATATAGGTATGCATGAGTGTGCTATATTAAGTCTAGGGTTATAATCAGGATTCGGTTCTGGGGTTCGGGAAGGAGTGAGTCACTCTCTCGACAATAGCATATTTAGACATCCAGGTTGTAGTCAGGTGAGAAGCAGGCAGACGGAACAGAGTTCCACAGGCGTGCAGTTCTAAGAAAGAAGCTTTCTTCATGGAATCTACGTTTTGATTTAGGCACAGATAAAGAGTGGGGAAAGTTTTTGACAGTGGATTCAGTTAGATGGGTGTTTTTCGTAAAAGATTGGCGAGTGGGGACCAGAGATTGGAGTTCAGACGAGCACCTGCCATGGAAATAACGATAAAGCAAAGATAGGCTCGCAACGTCTCTTCTGTGGAAGAGAAGTTCCAGCGAAGAGAAAAGGGCATCCCTCACTAAGCCACAAAGTCTATTTTGTACTCTGTCAAGGCAGGATAGGCTGTTTTTAGCAGCTCCTTCCCAGATATGGCAGCAGTATTCCATCCTTGGACGTACTTGGCTTTTATATAGATAGAGAATTGCATCAGTAGTGAGATATCTTCTGGAGCGGTAGAAGGATCTCACCATCTTTCCAGTGACCTTGGCAACAGACTTGATGTACGTGTTCCATTTCAGATCAGGAGTAAAGGTCAAGCCAAGAAGCTTGTCAAAACATGGGGCTTCTCCTAGACGAGAGCCATCCATTTCAATTGATGCCAGATAGGAATCAGAGCGTTGATGATGTAAAGATAGGAGTTTGGTTTTAGATGCATTTTAGATGCAGCCACGACTTCCCCCACTGAACCACGCGCTCGAGATCAGAGGAGAGAGAATCAGAGAGAACTTTGTCATTTACAGCCTTTGATGTGTTGCCGTAGATGGTCGTGTCATCAGCATATATGTCAACGAATGATTTAAGTATGTGTTTAGGGAGATCATTGATATAGATCAGGAAGAGAGTTGGGCCCAGGATTGACCCTTGAGGGACTCCAGCATTAATACTGCAGGCCTCTGATTTTTGTCCATCGACCCCTACTCTTATGAGCCTATCAGAGAGAAATGATTTAATGAAAGAGAAAACATTTCCAGTTATACAGTAGCTGGAAATCTTGTGAAGTAGGGCTTTATGCCATACCTTGTCGAAGGCCTTTGATATGTCAAGAGCAATTGTCCTAGAATAGAAGCCTTTGTTAAGAAATTCACTAATCCTATTAGATATAACAATTAGCACATCTGCGGTAGATCTTGCAGAACGGAAACCATATTGCGTGTCACTAAGAAGGTTATTTCTGCTGAGGTGGTTGACTATTTCTCTATTTTATATGGATTCCAGCAACTTACTCATGACACACAGGAGACTTATTGGTCTGTACTGAGAGGGAGATGACTTATCGCCTGAGTTCTTAAATACAGGGCATACTGATGAGGTTTTTCAGGGTGTTGGAAAGCACTTCTCCTTAAGGCAATGCTTAAAGAGTTTCGTAAGTATGGAAGCAAGTTCTGGTTGAAGCTTTTTTAACATTATAATTGGGATGCCGTCAGGGCCAGTTGCTTTACTGGAATCAAGATTCTTGATTAGCTTGGCGGCCTCATGCACAGATATTTGTATGTTACCTAGCGTGTTCTGTGTTATAGGAGGAAATATGGGGAGTTGATGGCCTTCGTCGCATAGGGTAGAATTAGCTGCAAAGTTCTTGGCAAATAGTTTGGCCTTGTCTGACGCTGACGAGATGACCTCTGGTCCGTTGATAATGGTTGGGATAGAACGCACACTTCTGTTTAGGATCCTATTTGCTATTTGCCAAAACTGGTGGGAACCAAGCCGCTGATCAGCTACTTTGGATTTAACAGACTGGGCATATAGCTCTCTTGCATTTTTTATTACTCTTTTACAGTGGTTGCTTGCGTTCCTGAAAGCAGCTTTAGTCTCAGTGCATCTATTACATTGGTAGCTATGGAAAACGGGATTTCTGTGCGCGATGGCAGCAACACATTCTGGGGAGAACCATGATTGGCTATTAGGTTTTTATTGGAATTTTTTAAATGGTATGAAGCGGTCTATGCCTACAATTAACCATTCGGTCAGGTCTGATACTATAGAGGACACATCTTTTCTAAACATGCAATGCAGAGGTAGATCAGATATGAATGTACAGAAGCTATCCCAGTCAGCCATGGAGTATCGGTATACAGAACGGTGGTAGGGTACGTCTGGGGACTTATTAGATTTCATTTTTATCTTAACTGATACGACAGAGTGGTCGGAGGATCCTAGAGGAGAAGGAATGGAACATGAACATAGCTCAGTGGAAGTTGAGAGAAAAAGGTCTAGGAGGCTTGCATATTGACCTGTAGTATCGGGCACACAGGTGGGCTCATGAACAATCTGAGTAAGGTCATAAGCAATGGCAAAATCATGACAGAACCTCCCTTCATCGTCTGTCTTATTTGAGTGGGTCAGCCATTCCACGTTATGGACGTTGAAGTCACCACAGATGTGGATGTTAGCCGAGGGATGTGCAGAAAGGATGTGGTCTATTTTCTCGGATATACTCTTAAAGATAGTAACTCCATTGTTATGGGTCCGATAGAGGACAAATATAAATGCAGTGGTGTAAGCAGGTGCAACCCAGAAGCACATATAGGGTAAATTAGGATCTTCTCTGGAGATATCCCTGCCACACGGGAAGCCATCTTTAATGTAGGCACATATTCCATGCCCATGGCGATCTTGGGGGTCAGATTTAGATGTTAAGTTAGAGTATCCATTAATTATGAACTCATCTAGGGAAGTGTTCGGCCCTATTCCAGTTTCATTTAGAAAGAATATGTCCGGTTTCGTATCCTGTAATTGGGTTTCAACCTCTGGAAGGTTGAAACGTATACCCCTGATGTTGGAGGAGACATGGTAGTAGGGGTCTACATTGGAAGATGGGGTTCTAGGTTTATTCAAGTTTTTTTTTCTGGAGATGTTGAGGTTTTGGGATTTGTGGAACAGGTCGGAATACTTGGTTAGAGCAGGATAGAGAGGGAAAGTAAGAGAGAAAAGGACAGGAAATGTTTTTTTTTTATGTAGCACATGATAAGGTAAAGCCATCACAATTACCCACTAGTATGGCATCGAGAGGCCCCACCAGAGACTACTGCATGGTCCAGAACCAATTCACCAAATGGCAATACAGCAATCCCAGTACTTTGTGCCTGCTGATAGGACAGCATCCTTAGTGGTTAATCCAAGGTTCGGGTCCCTAACTATCAGATGGATAATGTCACCCAGATGAAACATTTACCTCCAGTACCCTTACTAGTGACATGGCCACAAAGATAGACATAGAGACAGAAAATTTTCCGACATCTCAGACTACTGTTCACCAAGTACGACCGACCTGGAAAGCAGCTTTTTCTTCACCCTTTGTCAGAAAAATCACTCATTTGAATGAGGACTGAGGAAAAAAAAGCAGAAGCGAGAGTTACTGGAGCTGCCGATAACACACCCACTGTATTATCTACTCTCCATTAAAAAAAAAAAAAGGGAGAGGAATAGGTAAAAGGGACTTATTAATATCTACTTATCAATTCAGGATGCCTTTTGAAGATAATCTCCCCTCCCATATTAATGTGGGGATGTTTTTGGCGTTATCTATCTCGAGTTTGAATTATTCGAGCTTCACCTTATAATTAAAATCCAATAATGAACTTTTATCAATTTGTGAAGTCGGTTTAATATTAATTTACATTTGAGTTTAGATAATTATTCAAGGTTTTAATTTGGGAGGTTTTCGTTTTTATAGGTGACTTTTTTTTTCCTTTTCGTTTTACATGTAATAAGACAATATTGGTATATTTGACAAAAAAGATTTCAGAACAAAAAAGAAAAAAAAGCAAGACAAGATAGGTAAAATTTAGTTACGAGATTTTAAGTCCAAGCTGTAATAAGAAAACAGTTAGCAGTAATTAGCACAAAATAGATTTCAAAAGTTAGATAGAAACATTTTTTAACCTTAGCTTAGGAGTATGGAAAAAGCGACCTACCCCTCTTCAGGTCATATCTGAAGTGGGAAGTTAACAGACTTTAATTCTAGCTACATAAAGATATGGTGGACGTTGTGTGTGTATGTTGGGGAGGGGTAATGCTTTTGTTTATTTTTTTTTTATTTCTTTGCCTATTTTTATTTTTATTTTTTGTAGTTTTTGCTTTATCTATCAGGTTTGAATCTTCGAGCTCCACCTTATAATTAAAATCCAATAATGAACTTTTATCAATTTGTGAAGTCGGCTTTGGGTTCATAGAGCCAGACGGCTCGACGGTGTGTGTGTGTTGGGGGGGGGGGATTTGGTCCGAGCAACATAGAGTTGTTGCCAGCACTTATCGTGTGAGTAAAAAAGAGGGGTATATAGTTTTCTCTCACTTCAAGAACTGTAATACCAGCATTGGAAAGCGGGATTGAAAAAGTCTGTGCTCAAGAGAAGGAGCCCTCTGACTCTGCAAAAGATGCCTGTACAGCCACATCGTCATTCCCGGCAGGGCGCCTCAGGCAATTAGCAATAAATTAACCCCTTTCTTAAAGAGAAAAGGCAAAGCCTGGGAGGGTGGATCTTCTAGAACTGCACAAAACCAACATTACACCGCAATCAACAGAGACCAGGTCATTATAAGAATGCTTTAATCTTTGTTGATTTGAGGGGGGGGGGGATCGAGGATAAAATCCCTAGCTAAGTTTCATGAGTAAGTAAGAGGAAGTAAACATCATGTGCTCAGCTTGCATGAGAGATGACCTCTGATTGGGCAAGCGAGAAAGGAAGTCAAATGCTTCCACCAATCAACGCCAAGCTTAGAAATTAAGTAAAGATTGAAAATCATAATGGCAGCTGTCACTGCTGCTTATAACACCACTACTACACAGTGACATGCAGAGGTCTTGATTGTATACCTCAAAGACTCAACTGTAAGTCCTAGTACTGAGAAATATTATGAGAAAGGGAGATAGTTGAATATGGTTGAATGGCTCCCCCACCCTCAATTTACATGTCCGGGGCTGCAACCCCATCTGCATGGTAGTGCATGCACATAAGAGACTGTTTCTTATTAAGAGTTACCATTTCGTATATGCTCTAACTAAAAAAGGTTTTTACCTTATATTATAATAAAAAATAAAAAAAAGAAACAAGTTTTATTAAAACTAAAAACAGGCTAAAACAAAAAAAAAAGAAACAAACAAAACAGAAAAAAAAAAGAAAAAAAAGGAAGAAAAGAAACAAAAAAGAAACAAACAAAACAGGCTAAAAAAAAAAAAAGAAACAAGAATAGAAACAAATTTTATTAAAACTAAAAACAGGCTAAAACATCTGCAGGATCCTGTTGATTTTTATTATGACGTTTGCTAAGAAATCAACAGTTCACAAATGATGCATCGACTGACACTTCTCTTGTGCGAACGACTATAATCAATCTTTTGACTTTGGGCAAATTAAATGGATCCTCTATCGACTTATTTTTTTCATTTTGCTTAACTTTAATAACAGTCAACAAAATAACGAGATACAGTATAACAACTCACTTTTTTAATTAAAACCCAACACGTTCTCCCTTTCAACGATATTAACTTCCCTGCAGGAATATGCATTGGCGTAATTTCTGTTTAATGTGCACCTGCTTGAGAATTCTCCATGTCTCTAGATTTTGTCCATTTGCTTTATAGGAGTTTATAACTTTGAGTCGGCTTACTATATTCACATAGCCGTGTTAGTTTGGGGGGGGGGGTAACATAGCGCAAACGGCTATATACAAACATCGAATTGTGAGTGAAATGATGTCACAGTAAGGAAAAAAGAACACCATAAAGAGAGAGAGAGAGAGCGAGAGCACATTAGAGAGGACGATCACGTTAGAGACGTGGGTGATGTCACAGCCGTAGCAACAAGTCACACGTGGTGGGAAAATGAGGAAATAAATGTTGCGGTTGCACAAAAAAGTGAGTTCGAGTTATTCTGTCTTGGTCTCTTTAGCAGCGTAGACTGCTACAACATGTAGATCCCATGTGTAAACGTGAGTAACATTACATTTGGAATGATTTCCACTGGTTTAAAATACTTTGAGTTCACGTCGAGACGTTAAAAAAAACATTAGGCAACTGTTATCCAACAATATAACACAAGGACCAAATCACCAATAAAGAAGTCTGCAGAGAGGATACTCGACAATTGCGTCACTATGAAAACCTACTGAACATGGTGAAAAAAAAGAAACTCACATGGTATGGACATATAACCCGCTCAGAAGGACTCACAAAGACCTTCCTACAAATAACAGTCTAGGGGAAAAGAAGGAGAAGATAGAAGAATAAGAGGGCCAAAAACATCTTTAATTGGACAGGAAAATGCTTTGATGTTACACAGACACTCACCCATTACAGCATCAAGTGAAGCCAGCTGGTCCACCATCTATCCACTATACAGAGCCCTTACGACCCAGCTGGTCCACCGTCCACCCACCATATGGAGTCCCTACGACCCAGCTGGTCCACCATCTATCCACCATACAGAACCCTTACGACCCAGCTGGTCCACCGTCCACCCACCATATGGAGTCCCTACAACCCAGCTGATCCACCATCTATCCACCATACAGAGCCCTTACGACCCAGCTGGTCCACCGTCCACCCACCATATGGAGCCCCTACGATTCAGCTGGTCCACCGTCTATCCACCATACAGAGCTCTTACGACCCAGCTGATCCACCGTCCACCCACCATATGGAGTCCCTACGATCCAGCTGGTCCACCATCCATCCACCATACAGAGCCCTTACGACCCAGCTGGTCCACCATCCATCCACCATACAGAGCCCTTACAACCCAGCTGGTCCTCCGTCCACCCATCATACGGAGCCCCTAGGACTCTGGTGGGTTACGGGTCCAGTATACAGTGACAGTAACCTCCACTTTATCTCCAAAATAAAACATTCTGTTTGACCTAACATTTCTGACTCGCTTTTATGAATGTATTTTCAGATTTGGAACAAAGGTGAGGGGTGATTGTTTTTTCCTTATAAAATTCATATCCAATAGATATCGCAATCTGGATTTTTTTTTTTTAATATTGAATAAGAAATAATTTAATGTGATGAAGAAATCCTGGAGAAATATGAACCTGAAAAAGGAGAGGGATTTGCCAAATTGACAAAACAAACTGAATTACCTGCTAAAAATTGAGTAATACTCTTTTTTATTTTTTGGTAGCTAATGCAGAGTATTCCACATAATTAGAGAATATCTAATAATGTTTTTAGTTGATATGGGAGTGGTTCATCTTTGGTGATTCAATCGATAGTAGTCCAAAGAATTTTTAAAAATCATTGAAAAGAAATTTATCTTTACTATTATATAAAAATCACTTTGTGTGTGTGAGGGGGGGGTGAGTTCCTTTCTTATAGGTTCCGAAACGATTGAGCCTATCTTTTGCAAATTTCACACAAAGTTAACTTAATGATTGATTCTATAATAATACAAACACAATCTGCATGAATTAAAATATCATGGTTAAGTGTATTGCACGACCGGGCAACGCCGGACGTCCAGTTAGTAAGGAATAAATGCACATGTCCACTGAGTTTTTTTTTTTTTAAGTAATGTTAATTTAATGGTGTTTTTAATGTATAAAAAGAAATTTATCCATGAAAATCTTAATGTAAATACTAGAAAAATAATCTACAAGATTTTTTAAGATTTAAAAAGTTCATTAAATAAATATAAGATTTACTTATATGAGTAGTAATAGTAAAACTGTTTATTTATTTATTTATTTTTCATTGTTAAAGAAAGAATGGTTTGAAGGTCGATACTCAAAAGTGAGCAAGCAATGGTCGGAGTTGCAAAAAAGAAATGTTTTTTAAGCGACCCGCCAACAGGGTTTAGTAACAACTAGTATCGAATTTGTTTGCCTGAGTAAAGAGCCAATGGTCTGGTCTCCTTGTTAACAAAAAACTTAGCAAGAGAATAACTTGAATATTTATATATATATGTATAACTTATAACTTATATATAAGTATAAATATATATATATATATAAGTATAACTTGAATATTTATATATACGTAAGTATATATAAATATATATATATATGTATAACTTATAACTTATATATAAGTATAAATATATATATAAGTATAACTTGAATATTTATATATACGTAAGTATCACTCCTATCTTCCTCATTATTTTTCACGGCACAAAAGAGTAATACATTACTCGATTAAATCTGGTTTCTAATATTGCATCGTTAATTATCTGTAATTTCCGCTGCAAAAGCAAACAGCTTATTTTATTCAACTATTTGAAATAATACGTTATTCCACCCATTTCATTGTAAATTTTAATGAAATGAAATATTAAACCGAAGAAATTATAGCTACACCTGAAGAATAGAAATATTTGGTATTGTACCAAGTTTACAACATATGAGTGGAGAATTAAATTCATTCTCAGTGCATTGCTAAAATTTGCTATATGTTAGGTTCTAACATGGTCTCTGGCCTTTGTAAAATCATTTTATATGACAATAGTGTCGTTGAGTTAGCCAAGAACCGCACTAACAAGAGATAAAAATATAAAAGTTATGTGAGTATTTGGCAGTGTGGCATTGTGTATTTATTGCATCGTTAATTCTCAGTAATTTCCATCAAATTCAAACGCGGCTTCATTCAACTACTTGAAATAATAGGTTGTTCAATTCATTACATTATAAAATTTGATGAATTTAACTGTTTAACCAAAGAAATTACAGTTTTGTATTATTGCTTCTAAACCAATGTACATGAAGACAAAGAAACCACAAACAATCAAGATCCTTAGAGTTTTAGTATTAATAGTATATAGACTAGATGAGAAAACCTTGCCAAAAAGATACACTTTAATAAGTGCACACTTACTTTCTCGGTAATGTCAGTGAAATAAACAATCCCTTTTTCAGCATCGACAGCCAGTGCTGCGATGGTGTAAGGACCATCGACAAGTTTTTTAGAATGTAGACCTTTAGCATCTGCAAAGTTCTGCTCGATATAAAATAAGCCAAATTTCTTCCCTAGCAATAACATCGAAGGAGTTTGATGGCCTACAAAAAAGATAAGAAAACAACAATTAAGAGACTGACACCAAAAGAAAATGTAATAATAATTGTGAGAACTGTCAGAAATCGAATTAAACATATAAAACGATTACAAAAAAACAAAAAACAAAAAAAAAAACGATGTGTGAAACATGACGCATAAGCGTAGATTTTCTATTAGTTATACTTTCTATTAGTTATATTTTCTATTAGTTATACTTTCTATTAGTTATATTTTCTATTAGTTATATTTTCTATTAGTTATACTTTCTATTAGTTATATTTTCTATTAGTTATATTTTCTATTAGTTATATTTTCTATTAGTTATACTTTCTATTAGTTATATTTTCTATTAGTTATATTTTCTATTAGTTATACTTTCTATTAGTTATATTTTCTATTAGTTATATTTTCTATTAGTTATACTTTCTATTAGTTATATTTTCTATTAGTTATATTTTCTATTAGTTATATTTTCTATTAGTTATATTTTCTATTAGTTATACTTTCTATTAGTTATACTTTCTATTAGTTATACTTTCTATTAGTTATATTTTCTATTAGTTATATTTTCTATTAGTTATATTTTCTATTAGTTATATTTTCTATTAGTTATACTTTCTATTAGTTATACTTTCTATTAGTTATACTTTCTATTAGTTATATTTTCTATTAGTTATATTTTCTATTAGTTATATTTTCTATTAGTTATACTTTCTATTAGTTATACTTTCTATTAGTTATATTTTCTATTAGTTATATTTTCTATTAGTTATACTTTCTATTAGTTATATTTTCTATTAGTTATATTTTCTATTAGTTATATTTTCTATTAGTTATACTTTCTATTAGTAATATTTTCTATTAGTTATATTTTCTATTAGTTATATTTTCTATTAGTTATATTTTCTATTGGTTATATTTTCTATTGGTTATATTTTCTATTAGTTATATTTTCTATTAGTTATATTTTCTATTAGTTATATTTTCTATTAGTTATATTTTCTATTAGTTATATTTTCTATTGGTTATATTTTCTATTGGTTATACTTTCTATTAGTTATATTTTCTATTAGTTATATTTTCTATTAGTTATATTTTCTATTAGTTATATTTTCTATTAGTTATATTTTCTATTAGTTATACTTTCTATTAGTTATATTTTCTATTAGTTATATTTTCTATTAGTTATATTTTCTATTAGTTATACTTTCTATTAGTTATACTTTCTATTAGTTCATAATTCCAGCCCGTTTAGTGAGATGTTATGGGGGTTAATAAGAGCAATATCTTGTCTTATTTCTCGACAACGTGCTAATGCAGTTCCCTACAAAATATCTTGTCTTATTTCTCAAACAACGTGCTAATGCAGTTCACTTACAAAATATCTTGTCGTATTTCTCAACAAAATCTCATGTTCGCTGCAAAATTTGAGAGAAATAACTTAAGCCTGACAACCAGTTTCTTTCCATACGGCATAGGTCTAGCTCCACAAGAGGGAGCAATATCTTGTCTTATTTCTCGACAACGTGCTAATGCAGTTCCCTACAAAATATCTTGTCTTATTTCTCGACAACATGCTAATGCAGTTCCCTACAAAATGTCTTTCTTATTTCTTGAGGACGTGCTAATGCAGTTCCCTACAAAATATCTTGTCTTATTTTTTGAACAACATTCTAATGCAGTTCCATACGAAATTTCTTGTCTTATTTCTCGAACATCGTGCTAATGTAGTTCCCTACAAAATATCTTGCCATATTTCTCGACAACGTACTAATGCAGTTCCCTACAAAATATCTTGTCTTATTTCTCAAACAACGTGCTAATGCAGTTCACTTACAAAATATCTTGTCTTATTTCTCAACAAAATCTCATGTTTGCTGCAAAATTTGAGAGAAATAACTTAAGCCTGACAACCAGTTTTTTTCCATATGGCATAGGTCTAGCTCCACAAGAGGGAAAAGATGTTATTTCATAATAATGAGTCACCACATATCAAGGCTAAAAACCACTCGAGAATAAAATTGTCAGTTGGGTGGTAAACAATGCTATAAGAAGATTAGAAACAATGGACAGAATGGACAAAATTTGATTACTTATGAATATGGTTCAACAAATTGAAGAATATAATAGGAGTTGGCTACTAAAACACAAAAAATGTGTAAACAAATACACATTAAAAACTGAAACGCTTTCATTGCATTCTCGAAAATGTCAGGTAGGTATGAGTTAAATATAAAATACACCTGAAGATTCGAAATTTTTAATATTGAAATATTTGATATTGTACCAAGTTTACAATTGATGAGAATAGAAATTAAAGAAGATTGCTAAAATTGGCTATATATTAGGTTCTAGCATAGTCCCTGACTTTGGTAAGGTCATTTTATGCCACAATAGCATATTTAGGTTTACCAAGAACCACATTAACAAGAGATAAAAGTATAAAAGTTATCTTCAATCATTTATGCAAACATGTCTTTGGTGAAGAAGTTTGGGTTAGTAGTCACAAGGCTTAGAATTGTGGAGATCAATATGTTTATAGTTTGAATATGCAAGTGTAAGTAATATGCATATGTGAGTATTTGGCAGCGTGGCATTGTGTATGTGTGTGCCTTGGTTTACCTTCTTGTTGTTGTTAGTGTGTGTATAGCTGTGAATAGCAATTTGTTTCTGTTCGTGTGACTGTCACTAGTGTGTAAAAATGTGTGTGTGAAATGAGGAAGGCACAGGGATGGGAAGGTAGGTGATTTCAGGTGCGGCTGGCCAGTGTCAGCTCTTGACTGTTTTATAGGAGTTTTTAATTTTGCACTGGCAACTTACTTTCACCTAGACTTGTTACTTTTGGAGTTTGAAACGATTTTTATCAGGTTGTAATATATTTTCAGTCAACACACTTGCTATAAAGTAATAAAGAGTGCGAATCAAAACAAATTGGAGAAAGAAAGAGGGTAACTTATTAGAGCTATTTGCCTTTAGTGGTATCATTTCGCAATTCAGTCAGCACAATGTTGTCAATTTGTAACATGTGTTGAAAAGTAAAAGACAGTTAAAAAGTTATGATAGATAAAGGCATTTCATTTGTTTATAGTATGCCTACAATAAACTATAAAGAAAGAACTGTGACATGTTAGTAGATAAAATATACAGAATATATTGTTCTCATACAACAGAAGAATATGCAAACTATTCATTTAAAAACGATAAAAAGAAGCAATGTGCAAAGAATGATGTATAGACTTACATTTATACATTATCTCACTCCTGGACAGGGTTCAATAGAGAGTCGCCAACCTGATAGGTCCTGAACTGTCATCTAGGCTTCAACCTCTGTCCCATCGACGAGATGTTGCATCCCTCTGCCTGTTCTACAAATACTTTAATGGTGAATGCTCTGACGAACTGCAAACACTTGTACCTCTCCGACATAACTACCCTCGACAAACCCGACAAGCTACTAAGTTTCATCCCTTTAAAGTAGAGATCCCTAGGTGCAAGAAAGCCTTTTACTCCAATAGTTTCTTCCCCAGAACTGTGGGTCTTTGGAACTCCTTTCTGAGATTCTGCTTTCCCAACTGTACTGATATGCAGAAGTTCAAGTGTAATGTGAACAATCATCTTTCTACTCATCTCCCTTCATAATGACCCTGCTAATTAAGTCCCTGATAATAGCCCCCTGCTTCAAAGTGGCACTGTGCCTTGTTTGGGGTTAAAATTGAATAAAAAAATTTAAAAAATTATCTAATATACATTAAGTCTAATGCTATAAAAAGATTAGAAACAATGGACAGAATGGACAAAATTAGATTACTTATGAAAATGGTTCAACAAGTTGAAGAATATAATAGGAGTTGGCTACCTTAAACACAAAAATATGTAGACAAATAAACATTAAAAACTGAAACCACTTCATTGCATTGTGGAAAATGTCAGGTAGGTACGAGTTAAGTATAAAATACACCTGAAGATTCGAAATTTTTAATATTGAAATATTTGATATTGTACCAAGTTTACAATTGATGAGTATAGAAATTAAAGAAGATTGCTAAAATTGGCTATATATTAGGTTCTAGCATGGTCCCTGACTTTGGTAAGGTCATTTTATGCCACAATAGCATATTTAGGTTTACCAAGAACCACATTAACAAGAGATAAAAGTATAAAAGTTATTTTCAATCATTTATGCAAACATGTCTTTGGTGAAGAAGTTTGGGTTAGTAGTTACAAGGCTTAGAATTGTGGAGATCAATATGTTTATAGTTTGAATATGCAAGTGTAAGTAATATGCATATGTGAGTATTTGGCAGCGTGGCATTGTGTATGTGTGTGCATTGGTTTACCTTCTTCTTGTTGTTAGTGTGTGTATAGCTGTGAATAGCAATTTGTTTCTGTTCGTGTGACTGTCACTAGTGTGTAAAAATGTGTGTGTGAGATGAGGAAGGCACAGGTATGGGAAGGTAGGTGATTTCAGGTGCGGCTGGCCAGTGTCAGCTCTTGACTGTTTTATAGGAGTTTTTAATTTTGCACTGGCAACTTACTTTCACCTAGACTTGTTACTTTTGGAGTTTGAAACGATTTTTATCAGATTGTAAAATATTTTCAGTCAACACACTTGCTATAAAGTAATAAAGAGTGCGAATCAAAACAAATTGGAGAAAGAAAGAGGGTAACTTATTAGAGCTATTTGCCTTTAGTGGTATCATTTCACAATTCAGTCAGCACAATGTTGTCAATTTGTAACATGTGTTGAAAAGTAAAAGACAGTTAAAAAGTTATGATAGATAAAGGCATTTCATTTGTTTATAGTATGCCTACAATAAACTATAAAGAAAGAACTGTGACATGTTAGTAGATAAAATATACAGAATATATTGTTCTCATACAACAGAAGAATATGCAAACTATTCATTTAAAAACGATAAAAAGAAGCAATGTGCAAAGAATGATGTATAGACTTACATTTATACATTATCTCGCTCCTGGACAGGGTTCAAAAGAGAGTCGCCAACCTGATAGGTCCTGAACTGTCATCTAGGCTTCAACCTCTGTCCCATCGACGAGATGTTGCATCCCTCTGCCTGTTCTACAAATACTTTAATGGTGAATGCTCTGACGAACTGCAAACACTTGTACCTCTCCGACGTAACTACCCTCGACAAACCCGACAAGCTACTAAGTTTCATCCCTTTACAGTAGAGATCCCTAGGTGCAAGAAAGCCTTTTACTCCAATAGTTTCTTCCCCAGAACTGTGGGTCTTTGGAACTCCCTTCTGAGATTCTGCTTTCCCAACTGTACTGATATGCAGAAGTTCAAGTGTAATGTGAACAATCATCTTTCTACTCATCTCCCTTCATAATGACCCTGCTAATTAAGTCCCTGATAATAGCCCCCTGCTTCAAAGTGGCACTGTGCCTTGTTTGGGGTTAAAATTGAATAAAAAAAATTTAAAAAATTATCTAATATACATTAAGTCTAATGCTATAAAAAGATTAGAAACAATGAACAGAATGGACAAAATTAGATTACTTATGAAAATGGTTCAACAAGCTGAAGAATATAATAGGAGTTGGCTACCTTAAACACAAAAATATGTAGACAAATAAACATTAAAAACTGAAACCACTTCATTGCATTCTGGAAAATGTCAGGTAGGTACGAGTTAAATATAAAATACACCTGAAGATTCGAAATTTTAAATATCGAACTATTTGATATTGTATCAAGTTTACAACTTATGGGTATAGAAATTAAAGAAGATTGCTAAAATTGGGTATATATTACATGTTCTCGTAGTTGTCCTTTCCGTTAGTTGACATGCACTTAAACCCCATCAATTTAGTGGGACATGTGAGAGGTTAATGAAGTTGAAATCTAGTCTTAAATTCTTCACTATGTGGTGGTGATAAATTTCCCAATAAAGTCTTTTATTCACCACTAGCAAGAGGCGTCCAATCTTGCCAGGTTGTAAAATACACTTGATTATATTTTTATTCATGCAGATTTCATATTTATTATTAACAGAGTCAATTAAATATTATATATATAGTACTGATTTCAAAAGTTAAAAAAAAGATAACTTGCTATCAACTAGAATTGAAACTAAAACATACAGTGCCCAGCCACACTCCCTCATTTTTGCTCCAGCTATGTTCCCTACTGTTTGAGCTAACCTGATAGATAGATAAGAAAGATTTAAAATTAAATCACTTCAAGCTATGAATGAATTTGCACATGTGCACAAGTAATAGAAACATGTTGGCAAATTGAAATGAATATTTTGCATTTCAACTTGCCGACATTTCTGTTTACGCATTATTCATCCATCCAAATAAAGATCTTACTTGTTATAAACCATCCTTGGTGTATAATTACTATTTCTTGTTAACGTCAGTGTTATGTGACCAGTAGTTTAAAAATTTATCGGTTAAATATTTACACACAAACTCACACACATACATACATCTACTGTTTAACTTATACAGATAAGAGTTGTTGTCTAAATCATTTGTTGCCTCAAGGGAGGTAACTCTAGCCTAGAAACTAGTTTCTATCCAAGGGAGATAAATTTAGTCTAGACATACCCTTAGGAAAGCTATGAATCTCCTATTTTTCTCAACTGCTTCAGATTAAATAGATATAAATAGTATCAGAAATTTGTCTACAGAAATTGTGCACAGAAACCTAGAGTTATATTAAAAATAAAAATCTTGTATTAAATAATCTACAAAAGCATTGATAAGCCATAAATAAACAATATAAAATAAATCAGTCATTAAATAAAATAAAATAAAATAGAATAACTAAAATAAGCAAACACATACCACACAATTTTTCAAATCTCGTTCCTGGACTTGTTTGTTGAGGTTTTGCTCCAATGCAAGTGCAATAAGCTTTGTAACCTTTTGTTGAAACACAAAGGCCTTCTCCAGGACATTTGTTCCATTTGGGACCGTGGCAGTAATCTGAAAATATAAGAGACAATTTACTGATCCACAGCCTAAAACAAAAATGAAATTTAAAATATTTTGTAAAAATTCTATATTTTCAGACTTTTATATTCAGCATTTGTACTTTGTTTCATCAATTCTGAGTATGGACCAATCTGGGAGTTTGGGTGAGTGTGAAATTAAACTTTAGTTGTCATTACACCCAGGTTTGTTCTGACGCGGAGTTGTAGTATCCATCAAGGGGTGATATGTGGACACAGTGAACTAAAAAGAAAATGGTTGTTGAGTTCAAGTTTTATGTAAAAACTGAGAGAAATACTTACTTCACATGTAAATTATGAACATGTTTGTTTGTAAGGGAAGTTTTCTTTGCTTAAAAAAATCTGTTTCTTTGCATTGAACAATGGAATCCATCTTGTGACCATTCCCATCTCCAACCATCAATTGACTGCGAATAATACACATGGTAAATTGGCTAAAAACCGATGTTTGCAATCCATTGAATCATTTCGAAATTGACAAATTGGAATATTACTATTTCTTCAGTCAACATGAAATCATTGTCATAGATATAATTTACTAAAACTTGGTGGATGCCTTCTAAGAACTCAGTAACCATTTTCTTTCATTACTATCATGGTTTCATTGATGGCTTGATAGAATTTATCCTGTGTACAAAACTGAACTGAACTGACTCAATCACTCTTGGGCAAGGTGTTTGTCTCTAGCCTGTCCCATCACCAGGAAATCCGTCTTTCTCAGACTATTGTACCTTTTTTTTTCTGCTTACCATACTTCTCAACCCTATTAACTACCCTCGGCACCAAGCTTCATCCAGTGGTTAGGGTTCAATTTGAGAACTTTGGGGATCACCTCTTAGCGAAATCAACGGACCCAAACGTACAAGCAAATATCAGAATGTTTTGTACTTCTTCGTTATGGGAACGAAATTTGAAAATCAAAATATTGAATTTTAAGTAAAACTAATGGTACCTACTTAATTATCATGTCTTAGTAATGAACACATCCAAAAATTATGAAAAATGATAAGTTAGAAAAGTAATTATTAATGAAAACAGTTTTCAAAGACAAGTAGCGAAAATTCAATTTTGTTAAATTGGCCTAAGATTTTCAAAATTTTCAGAAAATAATTACCTCCTCTGTTAGGATTCAAACTCTCCGATTTTTCTTTTTTAATAAAACTCAGTTTTCGCCAATTGTCCTCAAAAACTATTTTCATTAATAATTAATTTTTGACCTTATCATTTTTCGTAATTTTGTGATATGTTAACTACTGTGACATGCCAATTAAGTAGATACCATTGGTTTTATTTGAAATGCAATATTTTTGATTTTCGAATTTCGCTCCATGTTCTAATTTGAAAGCTTTGGAGATCACTTCTTAGTTAACATAATTAACGGATGCAAACATATAAGCAATTACTAGAATATTCTTCTTGAGATAAGTTCTTGCAAAGACACGTATTCATAATTCCTTCATTTTCAATTGTATGAGGGGCGTGCAATAAGTAATGCCTCTGACCCACTTCTAGTTGTCTGATCTAGCTGAAATTTTGCATGTGCAAGGATTTATATCTCTACGGGTTATATGGCAAATTACAGCTCTGAACTGATTGTGGTTTCTGTTTTACAGGTGTTTGAACTGAGTCGGGTGTGAAATGGAGCCTGTTGAATGTCAAGCAGTGATCCGGTTTTTGTATTTGAAAGGACGCACACCACAGGAGACTTTGGATGAAATGAAAGAAACTTATGCTGATAATGCCCCATGATATGATCTTGTAAAACGCTGGCATTGTGAATTCAAACATGGCCGGAAGTCTGTGGAAACAGCTCCCAGACCAGGTCGCCCCTCCCCTTCTGCCATTGATGAGGCAAGTTGAGGCTGCCATTTTGGAAGATCGGCGCATTACTATTCGCCAAATAGCCCAAGATTTCAAGATTAGTTCAGGGTTTGTGGAAACTATCATTCATGACCATTTGCATATGCATAAGGTGTCTACCAAATGGATTCCCAAGTTGCTCACACCATTCCAGAAGCAAGAACGTGTCGAGTGCTCGAGGATGAATTTGAAGATGTGCCAAGAAGATGAGTCAAAGTTTTTCAAAAGACTGATTACACAGGATGAAATCTGGGTCCATCACTATTCATCCAGAGACCAAAGCCCAGTCAATGCAGTGAAAGCACTTGGACTCACCACCTCCAAAGAAGGCAAGAGTGAATCCCTCCACTGGCAAGGTCATGCTCACAGTCTTCTGGGACCAGGACGGAGTAGTGATGACAGATTTCCTGGCAAAGGGTACCACAATTACAGGAGCCTATTATGCTTCACTTTTGAGGAAATTAAGGGAAGCTATCAAAATCAAGAGGTGGGGCAAGATCAGCAAAGGTACCCTCCTCCTGCAGGACAACGCTCCAGTCCACAACTCACATGTCACCAGATCAGAAGCACGGGCATGTGGTTATGAAATTCTTCCCCATCCTCCCTACTCTCCTGACCTTGCACCCTCTGACTTTCATCTCTTCCCAGCCATGAAGTTGTTTTTGAAAGGAAAGCATTTCTCAGATGATGCAGCCTTGATTTCTGAAGTCACGTCGTGGTCTCCAGAGCTGCATCAAACAATGGGAGAAATGAATAACTCTGGGTGGTTCCTATGTAAAGAAAGACTAATAACTGTGCCAAGTTTCGTTGCTCTACTGTTATGGGAAGTGGGTCAGGGGTATTATTATTGCACGGCCCTCGTATATCATTCTTTATTACTTACATAAGTAAAATTGTTAAATTATATATACAGATATGTTCTTCTCCTTTCGAAATCCTTTTGCTTCTAATTAAAATTTCGATCTTGTAAAAATTGAACTTTCTTTTGGTGGGAGAGAGGTAAAAATCGAAGAGAAAAAAGATTTAATAACAGCATAATGGTTTTCTAAAATTTTGAATTAACTTTGCGAAATAATGTCCTCCTTCTATTTAAAATCCGCGCCAACCACGCAAACATTGGCCTTCAGGTCAAGATCAAAGTGTAGTATCTGTTCTTCAGATGCTGCACTTCAATTTCTTGTTCTCTATCAGTGGAGGAGAAATCCTTCACGACTGAGACAATTTTTATTTTTGTTCCTTTTCTCCATATTAAAAAACGACCCTGGTGTCTAACTCTGTCCCATGGGGAGACATTGTAAATAAGAACCACGCAAACATTGATTTCAAACTTGCAACAACTGTAAATAACACTGGACATATCCTTTTCTCTCTCCATGAGGGGCTGACACCTTGTGGTTAATACCACCAGCAAGATGAAAAAAAAAAGATTGGCAGTCTTCTTTGAAAAGGTGTTTTACACTGAAAGTCTAAAAAAACAAATGATTTTAATCATTTAATAAAATATTTTATAGCATTATTTGGTTTGCTAAAATTTCCCAAAAAAACTTACAAAATAAGTGTTTAAAAGACGTGGCTAAACTTCTTATATACATCCTATCATTACATTGGGTTAAACGTTCGTTTTATATGCTGGCATGTGTTGGACAACTTTTAGAAATTGAATAACGACTCTATCTATCTATCTATCTATCTATGCTACGTAATCACTGTGGTCGGTTGTTTGGAATGCGTTTGTCCAGTCTATATAATGTTAATATGTACTTTCATTGCTGGCACAAAATATATACACACTAACAGCGAAGTAAAAATCACAAAATAGCTGATCTACAAAAATATATTGGTTTTATTTTACACCGACAATCAGTTTTTTAGTGACAATTTGTTATTCTCTTTGTTTTTCATGTTTACTGAAAGGTGCAGGGTTTGCATGGTTAGACGGTTGTCGGATGGTGAAGAAATGGTGATGTATGCCACAACCTCTCTCTCACTCAGACCAACTGAGTTTTTCTCTGTCACAAATTTATTTATAAAAACATTCTTTTTTATTGGAATGTTTAATATTCCCTTTGTCTATTGTTTCAACCTTTTGACTGATATCTGCTCCCATATTTGTAGGTCAAATTATGTATTCCGTCAGACAATTGTGAAAAGTCCCAAATTCTTTACATTTGAATCCATTTGTATGTGTGCAACCCACTGAACGTTTTTCTTCCCAAGGTTGCCTGCCAATGTCTTGTTGTGTTGTCATCAAATCGGCGTATATTGTGTTGTCATTCACTAAATCCTATTTTTTAAATCCTTAATTAATGGGCCATTTATATGTATTTATGTACGTTATTCGATATATAACGGACTATTGTCCTCAGATCCCTTAATGTCTGTTTACTTAACGGCCTGTGACTCATCTAGTGCTGTAAGTGCATGCATCAAGCATATAATACATGTAACATATGATGACATAACTGTCTGCTGCTGGCCGTATCTGGGGGATTTGCCAATCATCATCTGTAATGAAGACGCTTCAAGATGATGTGTGTTTTTATATGGTTTATTCATCCCGTCAGCAGAAATAGAGTGACTGATGATCTTTGGCTTGTGGGTTCTCTATTTGAGACCGTCACCGCCTTCATGGGGAGACCTTCTTAACCCATCTTGTTTGTTCGACATCTAGGCTCCAACTCAACTAAAATTTACTCAGCTTATTCAAACCGGAACACTTGACACGTCACATCCGATCCCCGTTTGTTGCAGACTTCCGGTGGAAACTGACCAGTCACAGTGTTTGATACTTGTGAAAAACTTGTCACCATTCAAATTCTCTGTTGTTTACTCTGCTAGATAGATAGATAATTATATTATATATATTATTAGATAGATAGATAGATAGATAGATAGATAGATAGATACATGCTTCTACCTGGCTATTATCTAATAATCTAGCATTTAAAAATCTAGAATGTTTTTTGTTTTTTTTTTAATCAAATAAACTGAAGTTTGAGAATGACCTGAAAGGCCAAGACTACAAATCTTGTTTTATGTTAGTAAATAAAGAAGTGAAGAATGTAAGTAAAAATAAATTACCTATCTTTGGTGTTTGCTTCCAGGGACCACAACTTATTACTCCTTTTGGGTTGTCCATCATAGTTCTGTTGAATGCAATATTCCCAGTGGAAACATTGATTGCTTTTAATTGAAAATCTCCAGCAATAAATGCAAGATCCTGGCCAGAAAAAGATTATTGATGTATTCATGAAATGCATAAATTATTTTGCATATACTTTCCTTAATAAAAAAAGAAACTTTATATACCAAACGTATTGCTTCAATATTTGCATCATTCAATATCAGTGTCAAATGGAGGTAATAGTTAATAGTATTGACAATGCCAACAATATCTAAAACATCTACACAGATAACACAACTGTCTATGGAAACACCTCTTTTCTAGAACAATGGGGAAAATTGGTTTGTTACTTTTAACAACTCTAAAATCAAACTTCAAACCCTTTTGGCATGCCACTCAACAAGCCACATATTCGTAGGCTAGTTCTTCTAGCGTTTGTAGCAGGGGAGTTAATGTGATTGCTGTAATTTTGTGCTGCCTTCCGACTGAACTTGTTTCAGTGATAACTTTACTATAAAGTCTCGACCTATCTCAGCTTGCAGTGATTAATTATCTATTCAAGTAATCAAATGTCGCTCTTCAGCTTATCAGTGTAAAGCACTTTTTGCCAACTTTAAATATAAGCAAAACAAGTTAAGCTTACAGCCTTAAAGACTGTGGAGATCCAAGTGTAGGAAATTTTGAGGAGGGGGCGAACATGGTTTTGTTTGGTATGTTTGTGATACCCTTCACACAGTGACCTCCAAAATACCACCTCTGAAATGGTTAAGAAAATTTACAATCTTTTCTGTGATTCAGCAAATAAATTTGTAATTGGATTGGCCCCACACTTTCTTCTTCACTGCAATCTCTTTCTCACAGATGCAATGTTGCTAATCTCAATCTTTTGTACAAATACTATTATGGCATATGTTCCTCAGAATTGTCTACTTCCTTTGTTCCAGCTCGTTTGACACGTGGGTCAAGTGGTCTCCATCAATTCGTTGTTTTAATACCTCAATGTAATACAGCTTCCTATTCCAGTAGCTTCTTTCCAAGGACTGCAGGACTCTCTTCCTGCTCAGTTTTCCTTCTGCATACAGTCTTAGTCTTTTCAGACTAAGGTCACTAGATATCTCATGTCTTTGCAATAATCAGCTATATAGCTCCCTACATCAAGTGGCTTTATACCTTGCCTCAAGCGATTTCCACAAAAAATTTCATAAATTGTCCACCAAGTTTTACTCATAAATCTCTAAAATGTACCAAATCTGATTGCAGAAAGGATTATAAATTTTATTAACGATTCCATAAGTGGCATTTTGATGGGTCATTCAGTCTAATGTATTGAGGTAATTGATATATGCTTTTAAAATATCAGTTTTCTGAAAGAATGCTGTAATATAGTCAAGTGTTAATTAATTCCCATAAAGTTTGTTTGTTCTCCCAAAGAGACGAAATTATCAATAACTTAAAAAAAACAAAAAAAAAAAAGAAAGAAAACGGACTCTTTCATGGAAAATACATCATAGAATCAAGGCAGGAATAGAAAAAGATCAATTGGGATAGGATCAATGATGATCTGGCTTTAAAAAGATCAAGAGGGAATCCATTTTAAAGATGTATTCAATCAATGTGCTTGGCGATGAAAATGCTATTTAAAACTGAAGACAAACTCTTGCATAAAGATGCAAGGATGAGTTTTAAAATGTCTATTATACTTGCAAGAAAATCTTTTGACATCACTCTGATCTGAAAATGATTCTAAAGATCAAAGGTAAATGTTTTTTGACCTCTGCTGACCAGCAATAATCTCTAAGATTAATTTAAAACAGCTGAATCAATTATAAATGTTCATATTAGAACAATCAGCATATAAAATAGACGTTTAACCAATGATGATGATGATAATGATAAAAATGAGAACTATGACAATTAAGATGATGATGATGGTGATGATGATTATGATAAAAATGAGAACTATGACAATTAAGATGATGATGGTGATGATGATGGTGATGATGATGATGATGATGATGATGATGATGATGATGACGACGACGACGACGACGACGATGATGATGATGATGATGACTGACAAGTAAGATGATGATGATGATGATGATGATGATAAAAATGAGAACTATAACAATTAAGATAATGATGGTGGTGATGATGATGATAATGATAAAAATGAGGACTATGACAATTAAGATGATGATGGTGATGATGACGATGACAATGAAAGAAAGAAAAGGTTGTAAAAAAAGAATGTTGTATATTCCTTCCCCACGTAGTCGTCTTAATGTGCATGTGCGTCTGTGTGATCGCCCACTTGTTTCCTTCATCTGAAGTCGGTGCCAATGCCGACAGTGGTCTCTCTCAGAAGAAGTCTTCTGAATCTGATGATGATGATGATGATCATCATCATCATGATCATGATCATGATGATGATACTGCTGCTGCTTTTTTGTTGTTGTTTATTTGTTGAGCATCATCCATGATGATACTTTGTGTTGGCATCCGCTTCCCCAAAAGTGTAATGTGAACAGACATCTAGCTGCTCAACTCCCTACACAGTACCCCTGTAACTTATATCCCGATAGTAGCCCCTTACATCAAAGATATTGAGTACTTACAGAAGGGACCATGTGAAGGTTGCCAACGTTTTTAAGTAAAAGTGTTTCTGTGGAATGAACTGGGTTCGAACTTAGTACATCCAGCCTGAATCGTTAAACACTGTGCCACCATCACTTCCCTGCTGTTGTTGATGATGATGATTTTTTTAATGGAAATCGCTTCAGAAAAGTCATGCAGCCACTTAATATAAGGAGCTATAAAATACTACTTATAGGTCAAAAACCTGCCAACGATAAGTGTTAGTAAATGATGATGACATCGATGATGATGACGACAATAATGATGACATCGATGATGATGATGACGATGATGATGACATGGATGATGATGACGACGATGATGATGACATCGATGATGATGATGATGATGATGATGATGATGATGATGATGATGATGATGATGATGACGATGATGATGACATCGATGATGATGACGACAATGGCGCCTGGTTCTAGCATGAATGGAGTATTTACACACAGTTACAAAGTTCATTGATTTGTGATAACAAGATTGCAAAGCACACAGTTTTTTTTGTTTTTGTTTTTTTTGTTAAATCGAACACTTTGACGTGGGAAGAGATAGCTCCCAGACAAAAATGTGAGGAGATGTGAAATTTAAGGTGCATTTAACTGTTCTTGCTTTAAATGATTAGCAGCTGTGACCTAGTGATTTATATATTTTGTATTTGCTGTGTTATCTTTATCTTTATAGATGGTGTGAAAATGTTAGTTAGGGCTAAATTTTTATAAGTTGTTATAATTTAAAAAAATATATATTGTAAGATATGTTGTATACTAAAAGATAGAGAAGGGTGCATTCGGTTGTGAAATCAGGGGATACTTTTCCAATGTAGGAAGAAAGTGTGAATTAAACTTGGGAATACAGTTTTTGTAGATTTAGATCTGACCAGTTGTTTTCTTGCGGTTTCTGCATCTAAAAATGAGCCCAGTTTTCTGTATCACATTCAATGATGCAGCTAGATTCTTGAGTGGAGAGCCATTCTCGTAATAGAAAAATGATCCAAAAAGATATGGCAATAACTATCGTAAAGAAAAGAAAATTATCCCATTGCAAATATTCAGTGTAGCAAGCAAAAGCTTTGAATTGTAAAGAATTCCAGTATTAATCCAGTCAGGATCAGCAGAGTTTAGTTCCCTTCTCGTATTAAGACAAAAACCTGTGACTGAAAAATCCAAAGAGATTCAGCATATTTTATACAACGATTTTGGTACCTGATTGGTGCGTTCTTATCATCTCTAGCTATAAATATAATCCAGATCTTTATGATCATATCTTTATATCATGCCAAAAATATCGTAGCATAGATTATGTTGATCAAAGTCAAGGTATTTCGGATGCAGTAGAGTTTCCATTTCACTTTTTCTTTGAATTATGATTAAAATTTCTTCTGTAGAATTTAAGTTCTTTAATCTTTTGACACCATGTTATATTGGCACTCATATTTTATACAGAGAGATTAAAAATATAGAGAGTGAAGGACTAAAACCATGTGCATAACAAGCAATAAATTTTACTACTCTGATGTACAAGTGTTGTCTAAACACAGGAGAGTTCCACTGTGAGCTTCTGTGATAAAGGGAGGCAATACTCAGCTTATGTTGATCATGGCAATGAGTAGTACAAATAGCAATATTTATTAATAAAATAACTGATTTAGCTAGTGTTCAATTTCTATTTATAATTAATAATATACAGATAGTAAAATAATGAAATAAATTAGCTGACTATCTCTATAACTTATGGATAAATACTACAATTGTGATTTTTCACAACAGTAGGCTGTAGAGAAAACATTTTATTGGCTATATGAAAATTCGGTGTGATTTTTAAATCAACCAATCAAATCAACCTATTTTTAAATCAGTATATTTTCAAATCAACATATTCTCAAAGAAACCAATCAAATCAACCAATTCTAGTCTAAATCCTAAATCAAGTGAAAAATCAGACTGAACAAAAATAATGTTGACAGTTGTCTACCAGTACAATTAATGATAAATTGCTTCATTTTGAGTGTTTTGTTTATTGAGTATAAAAAAGATAAAATCTTTAACGGTTACCCGATAAATATCGAAGGAGAACATTTCTTTTGATGCAACATCTTGAAAGCCGTAAATTGTGATGAGATTATTTCCTGCCAGGTCACATGACAGCAGCTTGCCGAGGCCGACATCTAACATGTAGAGTCTAAAAAATGCAACAAGAATTTTTTTCAAAGTAAAACATTGGGCCATCCCATAAGTTCTGCGTGGATTTCAATTCTCTTCAATTTAATAGCAATTAGGTATGTCTAATGAAACTAAATAATATTTCTATATCATATGTGGTGACTTATGTTTATACTTTGGCGACGAAAATGAAAATACTTAAACTCGTGTCTACATAATTCTCTCAGCGCATCAACTCATCTGAATGAATATTAAAAATAAACAAATAAAAACATTCGAAACCAATCAAATCCATTTCTCTGAATTTATAAAAATGCCGTTTTAAATCCACCTTTGGTGCATAAAAAGCCAGATTGTTCTTCATTAAACAATTGAGCCGATAGATCTAAGACCAACATCGCCTCAACATCCTACCGCTCCTTTGTTGGGATTTGGGGCTGCTGTAATTTCAACTCACGCATACACAGTCATAAGCATACGCATACAGACATTAACGAATATACAGACACATAGCTTATTAACTCTTTCGTATTATCGTATGCTCATCAAAAAATAATGTGTAAACTTATTCATTGAAATATTTCTAACTTTTCTCACTGAACTTTTTTTTTCTGTGAAAACAAATGAACATTGACTCTTATTAAGAAACTTTTAACATAATATAATTTGTATATTTGAGTAGAAAAGTTTGGATTACAATTTTCAGACACGTGTAATACACGGCTCTTAAACTGTCGACTCTGACTTCTTTGATACTTCAGCTAAATAACCATCCTTGTTTTACAAGAACTCTAAAAGTATTAACAAGCATTCTATGTTTTTCCTGTTGTTGTAAACTTCCATTTTAAACATATATAAAATATCTCTTTTGTGAATTTATGTTTTTAAACTCATTATTTTATTTGTGTTTATTACATAACATTTCTCTCATTCTCTCACATTTAATTATAAACCTAAAAAAACATTTTCACTAAAAATGTCTCTCCCCTAAAATACCTTGCTCAAACTGGAACCCCTAAATGGGACTTTCTAAATATATGTATGCATTTGGATACATTTAACTTCATAAAATTTTATTTTACTGGAAAAATTAATTGAAATTCTACCGAGGCAACCCCTTTAAATAGTATTTAAAAAAAACGTATTTAATGCACATAACTCTTTATGGGTTTAAAAAGTTAACCCTGCAGCCGAATTAACTCCAAATATTTACTCTGCTTGAATGAAAAAACGTTCAGAATATGTTTGACAAATTTCAGAAATTAAAATTTCACTGTTGAATATGGAAACCAATCAAAACGTCCAGAAGAACACATTGTGCCATCACCTAAATAAAATAAATAAAATCCTGCAAATAAATAAAATCCTGCAAATAAAGTCCTGCAATATAAGTTGAATGATTTGCAATTAAGCTTTCTTCAAACTATAGAACTGTTCATTGCCACCTTCAACAAAGCTTGGAAATTTGTGAAATGTTCTAAAGGCAATCATAAATCACGAGTTGAGATCTAATAACGTTTGGGATAAGCTGATAAATAGATATAAACACACACACACACACACACACACACTCACACATACACACACACACATACACACACACACACACACACACACACACGCACGCATGCATGCATGCATAAAAGTAGCCTCGTAGGAGATGTCCTTTTCTCTTCCTTGCAACCTCTATCTCACAGAAGAGATGTTGCGAGTTTGTCTCTGATGTATCGTTATTTTCATGGAAAGTGTTCGACTGAGCTTCAATCTATGGTCCCCCCTCGCAAAACTTTCACAAGAAACACTCGTCTAGCTGTAAACACTATCAATAATTCCCCCCACTCTTTATCTGTGCCTAAACCTAAACGTAGATTCCATGAACAAAGCTTTTTTATTAGAACTTCACGCCTGCGGAATTGTCTTCCGTTTTCCTGCTTTCCGGCTGACTACAATATGGTTGTCTTCAAGTCTAACGTAAATAAGTTCTTGATGAGCCGTTCCATATAAGTTATAAAATTTAACAAAATTTCATTACTAATGATTATTATATTGTCCAATTTCTACTGTACACTCTTTAACCCTTATCCTTGAGTGGCCTCTTGGCCTTGATAATGAGTTGATACCTATGAAAAAAAAAAAAAGAAAAAGTCCTATGTGAACAAGTTCTAATTGAATCGTCCCCCTAAGTAATCCAAGTTTCAAAATTCCCACTGTTTACTATGCTAAAATCACAATGACTAATGTATACCTATTAACCCTTATCCTCGAGTGGCCTCTGGGCCTTGATAAGTGGTGACACCCTTGTAAAAAAAAAAAAAAAAAAAAAATGAAAATTTGGAATTAAATTCAGTAAATTGAAAAAATTACGGTAAATTCATCATTCGACAAGGTATACAAAAATTTAATGTTTTTTTTTTTTTGTCTTTTACAGTATTATACAAGCTGTAATTTGAAAGTGCTTCAAAATTTCAGTTATATATATATATGTGTGTGTGAATAGATAAATATAGATATGACAATCAATATACATGAACACAGATGCAATCATAGATAATTAGATTCGTTTGGTTTGATGTGGTTTACTGCATATCGACACATCAGTGAGTCATTTAATACTAACCAAATATAAACCTACTCCAACCCAAATGAGACAATAATCTATATATCGATAAAAGTGACAATGTGTGTGTGTGTGCGAGGACACTTTTTAATCCGTATACTCAACGATTTTTTGATCTACAGACTTTAAATTTGGTATCTAGTGTATTCAGGCATGTAGAAAACTTTTTAATCAGTTTTCATCTGGAAAAAGGGCTGCTAAGGGGTTAAAATGGAAAAATTGGTACTTGGTGGGGAGGGGGTCATCGGATTTTTATTTGTTTGTCATCTGTTTCACAGTTGTGCATGCATGAATCGTTCACGTTCTGTTAAGAATAAGTAGGTTTGTAAACACTTTTTAAAGATCGTGTCAAGCTGGCCTAACAGTTATCGTACTTGACTCATTGTTTTTAGGTTTTGGTTTTGATCTCAGCTAGAGAATATTTTTTTTTTAATTACAAAATGTGAACCATTTAGAAAAAAACATAATACTCACATGCACATATCTCAGTTTCTGTATGAATTAAAATATAATTATGGTGCATATTTTATGACCGGACAATGCCAGGTGGCCGGCTAATACTCAATAATACTATGCATGGGAGAATGGTGACTTTGTATAGATATAGGATACTGGCAGATGTGGTTTGTTTTCTAGAGAGGTAGGACGAGCCTACCTTCTTCCCAGCAGCCTTGGCAGTGTCTTCTATGTATTTGTTTCAATTCATGATGACTGTGAATGTTAGATCCAGGAATTGGAACGATGAACTCTCAGATATGATGTTGTTAATCATGACAATCGATGGTTGAAAAGGTGTTTTATACCTGTTTAACCTTCTAGCACATAGCATATAAAATTGGTTGGACGGTTACTTATTTTATAATAATACAGTAGAGACTAAATGTATAGATGTTAGAGTTTGCAGTCATCATCATCATCCACAACCAAAAGATAGCCCCATTATAAAGGTCTTATTTTTGTAAAGATGCAGTCAACGTATTCTGCAGTTAGATATAGGTGAACAAATTCTTTTTGTCGTTTTAAACTTCTGGTTAGCATTGAATTGTTAACACATTGTAATTAGTCGTATCAATGGCTAGTAGCGTCTCTTTTTCTTTCTCTTCTTTTCTATTGCTGTTAATCTATCTCACAGTCGTAGTGAAGATATAATAGCAGAAGTTTCTTTGTTTTATTTTGGTCCCATAACAGAGTAACAATAGAAAATATTTTTATTACTATTTAGCTAACATATTTGTTCAATGGCATCATATTCTTTGTTGCTTTATTTTTTCACAGCACTGTCAAACTACGTATTATGTAAGCCCTTTCTCACCCAGTTTTCCAGGGGAGATGAGGTTTTAAAAAAGACATTCAAACTCAGTCAGCTCACCTGCCAGAGAAAGATTTTGCTATCCTTTTCCCCCAGGTTTCATTTAAGATTTTCTGCTTGTGATGTCATATATTGACACGTAGTACTATTTCTAATTTTTAACTTCTGTTGGAATTTTCTGCTTTTATGTTTAATATAACCTTATGTGGAAAATTCTGTTTTTAACATTACTCTTACACATTCACAACATTACATTGTTACAACATTAAATAAAAGATATCTTTAATGTATTATTCTTTTATATGTGAGCATTCATTTAATCTTCCAAACCAAATCAGCATCAATAACAACTTCAACATCTATTGCCCCGGAATTGGAAGAAAAAAACAACTAATAACATTCATAGCCATATAGCAAGAATTTATCACAGGGGTCTAATGATATTTTTATAGTGGATATAAATATAGGGACCCATATTTTCAATGGTCAAAACTAGGCACCGCCAAAACTGGGGGGGGGCAGGTCAGTACTTTTTGACGGGCCGTCTTTTTAAAAATCTACCAAAAATCAGGTAATTATCCGATCAATACGAAATTTTCAGCGATTATTAGAAGAATGAACTTTATAACAGTGTACTTATTTTTCATAAACGATATTTATATATATATTTTTTTTTGCTTACAACCCCCCCCTTTGTTTTGAAGTGGGAACAAATATGCTTAAAATAATCATCTGAAACTGAACACAACATATTGTGTTGTTGTAAGGGACAGAATTATAGATTAAAAAAAAAAAGTTGTTTGCATACCTTATTTTGACGTCTGAATATCAAAACTTCGATTGTGTTTAATTATCCCGCTTTTGAGTTTTGAAGTGTGAAATTCGGTGAATATGTTAAGTAAAATAATTAATTTAAGTAAAGCAAGACAAAAAAAAAAATTTTTTAATATTTATACGAAAAAAGCCATTTTAAAATTTTTGATAAATAAATTAACAATTTTTTTTTAGCGAGCCGAATAATGCATGACCATTATTAAACAGGGCATGCTTTGAATAATCGATACAAAAAAAAAAAAATTCGATAAATATTGTGCCCTTTGTGTTAAAAATAGCATCACTTTTTTTCGATCCCGTTTGAAAACGTTTGCCGCCTTTCGACTACGGTGGACCAAACGCGCTGAAATAATTTTTTTTTTATTCTGCTTTAAATTGCCCCCCCCCCATTTTGGGGAGCCTGGCCCCACACACACATACACATTAAAAACCAAACTCATACAAATGGTCACCCATCTGGTACTGGCCAGCCTCAGCTTAATAATACATTGAAATTTTCGTCACTGAAAAATAAGTTTTTTTGGCCTGTTTGGTCTTCCATAGTTTTCTTCTTATCAAACGCAAACGTAAACAGTGTCGATCTAGACTCTAGATCGACGCGAAATAACTGGTTACCTATATGAATAAGTGGAATTATTTGAAATCCAGGTACTTATATTATAATACTTTTGCATATTCTCTTAGAAAATCATCCTAAATCTTAGTTAGACAATAAATAAATAAATTAATTATTTCAAAAACCTTTCTTTTTTTTAATATTTATGTACGTTTTTTGTGCAAGAAAAAAAATGTCAATTGTTAACTTTTTGGGAAAATTTAACATTTAAAATTTAATTAAAAATAGTAGAAAAAGTTTTACATTATTCTGTTTTCTATATGATAAAATTCAGGGTTTTATCTTTCTGGGAAAAAAAAGTTACTCAGAAATAATGGATTTTAATAAATGTAATTTCGTTTTAAAAAACAACAACAACTTGATTTTGCGGCCATTTTTGGCGGTGCCTAGTCAAAACCTACAGGATTATACATTGATGATCCAAGACACATGGTTGCTATAAGTACAGAAATAAATGACCCTTTTATGAGGCATCTATAATATAAATCTCACCTGTCTGTTTAAATGTATGTATGTATATATGTATGTATATGTGCATATGCGTATGTATTTGTATGTGTATATGTATGTATATGTGTGTTTGTATTTGTATATGTGTGTGTGCATATATGTGCATGCATATGTATATATATGTGTATGTTTGCACGTGCGTATGTATATGTATGTGTATGTATGTATGTATATATGTGTGTATGTTTATAGATATGTATATGTGTATGCATATGCATATATGTATGTATGCGTGCATGTATATATATGTATACCAATGACCGTCTTCATTGTCATGTCTGCTTGAGTGTGTGAATTCGCCGGCAAGAGTAAATAAGTCATTTTCGGGCTCATGGACTTTCAGTGTCTGAGGGAGTGGCACTCGTCTGACAAGACGTTGCAATCATCATGTATGTATGTATGTATGTATGTATGTATGTTTGTACGTTTGCCTAATACTTTCGACCGAGGCGAACGATTTTCACGAGATTGGTATCATTTTGAAGCTTGACTCTTCGAACGACAAATATCGAAAAATTGGACAAAAACATTAATTCCTTCACCCTCAACTTTTGTACAGAGAAGGTCGATTTTTTCGCTGACATTTTTTGCAAGTCATTCAACCCTCGCATTCACGACGTCGGTTAAAAGGCGTTATTTCGACCGCTCATGACGTCACAACCCCAGTAGGCACATCGGTAAAGCAGTTTATTTTTTCACCTCTTTTTCCTTTGGCACGTTATGGGTTCGAGTCTGCTTACTACTCCTATTTTTTTTTTTTTTTGAGGCTTGCAATTTTCCTTCTTTTTTTTTTTTTTTGAGGCTTGCAATTTTCCTTTCCTTTTTTTTTTTTTGAGGCTTGCAATTTTCCTTTCTTTTTTTTTTGAGGCTTGCAATTTTCCTTTTTTTTTTTTTTTTGAGGCTTGCAATTTTCCTTTCTTTTTTTGTTTTTGAGGCTTGCAATTTTCCTTTCTTTTTTTGTTTTTGAGGCTTGCAATTTTCCTTTTTTTTTTTGAGGCTTGCAATTTTCCTTTTTTTTTTAGAGGCTTGCAATTTTCCTTCTTTTTTTTTGAGGCTTGCAATTTTCTTTCTTTTTTTTTTTTGAGGCTTGCAATTTTCCTTCTTTTTTTTTTTGAGGCTTGCAATTTTCCTTTTTTTTTTTAGAGGCTTGCAATTTTCCTTTTTTTTTTTAGAGGCTTGCAATTTTCCTTCTTTTTTTTTTGAGGCTTGCAATTTTCCTTTTTTTTTTTGAGGCTTGCAATTTTCCTTTTTTTTTTTTGAGGCTTGCAATTTTCCTTTTTTTTTTTTTGAGGCTTGCAATTTTCCTTCTTTTTTTTTTGAGACTTGCAATTTTCCTTCTTTTTTTTTGAGGCTTGCAATTTTCCTTTTTTTTTTTTGAGGCTTGCAATTTTCCTTCTTTTTTTTTGAGGCTTGCAATTTTCCTTTTTTTTTTTTTGAGGCTTGCAATTTTCCTTCTTTTTTTTTGAGGCTTGCAATTTTCCTTCTTTTTTTTTTGAGGCTTGCAATTTTCCTTTTTTTTTTTTTGAGGCTTGCAATTTTCCTTTTTTTTTGAGGCTTGCAATTTTCCTTTTTTTTTTGAGGCTTGCAATTTTCGTTTTTTTTTGAGGCTTGCAATTTTCCTTTTTTTTTTTAGGCTTGCAATTTTCCTTTTTTTTTTTGAGGCTTGCAATTTTCCTTCTTTTTTTTTTGAGGCTTGCAATTTTCCTTTTTTTTTTTGAGGCTTGCAATTTTCCTTTCTTTTTTTTTTTTGAGGCTAGCAATTTTCCTTTTTTTTTTGAGGCTTGCAATTTTCCTTTTTTTTTTTGAGGCTTGCAATTTTCCTTTCTTTTTTTTTTTTGAGGCTTGCAATTTTCCTTTTTTTTTTTGAGGCTTGCAATTTTCCTTCTTTTTTTTTTGAGGCTTGCAATTTTCCTTTCTTTTTTTTTTTTTGAGGCTTGCAATTTTCCTTTTTTTTTTTGAGGCTTGCAATTTTCCTTTTTTTTTTGAGGCTTGCAATTTTCCTTTTTTTTTTTTGAGGCTTGCAATTTTGCTTTTTTTTTTTTGAGGCTTGCAATTTTCCTTTTTTTTTTTTTGAGGCTTGCAATTTTCCTTTCTTTTTTGAGGCTTGCAATTTTCCTTTTTTTTTTGAGGCTTGCAATTTTCCTTCTTTTTTTTTTAGGCTTGCAATTTTCCTTCTATTTTTTTTGCTCAACCAACACTCTTACACACACCTCCACTTTCTTTTTTGCCTTCGCGTTATGGGTTCGAGCCTGCCTGCCTAAAACAACTTTCTTTTTGCTCAACACACACCTCCAAACACCCGGGCAACGCTGGGCACCCAAGCTAGTTTAAAGATAAGCAGCAAAATTGTTGTTTTTTTTTTAATTTTTTAAAGTTCATTATTTTGATTGGTTCGATTTGATACATTACTATTTGGAGGTTATAATATTTTTTGCCAACCTCTAACAAATTGTTTAATAATGATAATAACTTTAGAAAAATAAACAATTCTATTTATAAAACATAGGAAAACATGGTCAGTTAAACAAATTTAAATAAGATTATCATTTGCTTATATACAGGGTGACCAAAAAAAATGGGCCCCAACTCTAATTAGGCCCCGTTTCTTAGTGTTTTGTCTGAATGAAATAAAACTTTGGTCATAACCAGTTTATTATATTCGAAACATCACATCAAAACACTAGGGTCTTCAGCCTTTTTTTCTCCGTTGAATGTAAAATGCTCAGAAAAACAATTGAATGTCCTCTGTTTTCTTTTTTTTGGGGGGGGGTCACCCTGTATTACATATCATAGGAGACATCTGTCTTTAACTTTTAATGGAATTTTCCATTTTCCTGCTTAATCTAACTTTATGTGAAAAATGCCGTTTTAAACATTATTTTAATACACCCACGTCTACATCGCTACAGAGTGGAACGATAAAAGTGTCGCTCTAAAGAAAACAACACTACAGTTTTATTTTAAAACTTTTATTGAAAAAAATCAATTCAGGTAACTTGATTATGTAGTAAAGCTGACATCAATTCAATGTAGCCGCCTTCAGCCTCAATCACCACCTCGATACAGGTCCGGAACTGGGAGTTTGCCTTTTTCACAAGCACTGGTAGGAGCTTGGTGAATAATCGGTGGACGGTGGCAATCAAGTTAGCTTTGGTGTTGTGGAAAGTCATGTTGGTGATGTTCTCGACGTATGATTAAATGAAGTAGGCCAGCGGGTTTAGATCAGGAGAGGAGGGGGGCCAGTGAGAAAAGGGTACAAAGTCGTAGCACTTCTTCTGAAGCTAACCTAGGTCTCTTTGGACTTGTTGGACAGTGCCAAGTCCTGCTGCCACATCCAGAGTCTGCCAGCAGCCATCTGATTGCACCAGGAGATCACCACACTCTTCAGCACATCCAGGTACACTTTGGTGTTGACTTTCAAGCCGACTTTGAAGATGTGAGGTGGCATGATGTGGCCCTCACTTGAGACCACACCAGAGACCATAACCGTGGTCCAAAACTTTGTTTTCATCACTCTGGGCACATCCCTGTTATTTGATGCATTTTGATGGCGGTGGCAATGGTCCTATTGTCATAACTTTTTTTTTTTTTTTTTTACACAGTGATCACCACTTATCAAGGCCCGGAAGCCACTCAGGGATAAGGGTTATTGCAAGTACATTACGTTAGTGAGGAGATTTTATGAAGTGTTTAATTAGGGGGGCGGTTCATTAGGAACTTGTTAACATTAGACTTGAAGACATCCAAGTTGTAGTCCGGAGGGAAGCAGGCAGACGGAACAGAGTTCCACAGGCGTGCAGTTCTAAGAAAGAAGCTTTGCTCATGAAATCCGCGTTTTGATTTAGGCACAGATATAGAGTGGGGAAAATTTTTCACAGTGGATTCAGCTAGACGGGTGTTTTTCGTGAAAGATTGGCGAGGGGGGACCAGGGATTGGAGTTCAGACGAGCACCTGCCATGAAAATAACGATAAAACAAGGATAGGCTCGCAACGTCTCTTCTGTGGGAGAGGGGTTGCAGGGTAGAGAAAAGGGCATCCCCCACTAAACCACGAAGTCTATTTTGTACTCTGTCAAGGCATGATAGGCTGTTTTTGGCAGCTCCTGCCCAGATATGGCAACAGTATTCCATCCTTGGCCGTACTTGGCTTTTATATAGATAGAGAATTGCATCAGTAGTGAGATATCTTCTGGAGCGGTAGAAGGATCCCACCATCTTTCCAGCGACCTTGGCAACAGACTTGATGTACGTGTTCCATTTCAGATCAGGAGTAAAGGTCAAACCCAGAAGCTTGTCAAAACACGGGGCCTCACCCAGACGAGAGCCATCCATCACAATTGATGCCAGCTGGGGATCAGAGCGTTGATGATGTAAGGATAGGAGTTTGGTTTTGGATGCATTAAAGGTAACTAGCCACATCTTCCCCCACTGAACCACACGCTCGAGATCAGAGGAGAGAGAATCCGAGAGAACTTCGTCATTTACAGCCTTTGATGTGTTGCCGTAGATGGTCGTGTCATCAGCATAGATGTCAACGAATGATTTAAGTATGTGTTTAGGGAGGTCATTGATGTAGATCAGGAAGAGAGTTGGGCCCAGTATTGACCCCTGAGGGACTCCAGCATTTATATTGCAGGCCTCCGATTTTTGTCCATCTACCACTACTCTTATGAGCCTATCGGAGAGAAATGATTTAATGATTGAGAAAACATTTCCAGTTATACCGTAGCTGGAAATCTTGTGAAGTAGACCCTTATGCCATACCTTGTCAAAGGCCTTTGATATGTCAAGAGCAATTGCCCTAGAAAGGAAGCCTTTGTCAAGAGATTCACTAATCCTGTGGGATATAACCGTTAGCACATCTGCGGTAGATCTTGCAGAGCGGAAACCATATTGTGTGTCACTAAGAAGGCTATTCCTGCTGAGGTGGTTGACTATTTCTCTATTTAATATTGATTCCAGCAACTTACTTACTCATAACACAGAGAAGACTTATTGGTCTGTACTGAGAGGGAGATGACTTATCACCTGAATTCTTAAATACAGGGAAAACTGATGAGGTCTTCCAGGGGGTCGGAAAGCACTTCTCCTTAAGGCAACGCTTAAATAATTTCGTAAGTATGGGAGCAAGTTCTGGTTGAAGCTTTTTTAACACTATAATTGGGATGCCATCAGGGCCAGTTGCTTTACTGGAATCTAGGTTTTTTATTAGTTTGGCGACCTCATGCACGGATATTTGTATGTTACCTAGCTTGTTCTGTGTTATAGGAGGAAATATGGGGAGTTGATGGCCTTCGTCGCATAGGTTAGAATTAGCTGCAAAGTTCTTTGCAAATAGTTTGGCCTTGTCTGACGCTGACGAGATAACCTCTGGTCCATTGATAATGGTTGGGATAGAACGCACACTTCTGTTCAGGATCCTAACTTGGATTGGTAGAGAGTAATGAGTTGAACATTGTGTCACTTTCAGACATGATAGAAGGCTTCTATCGCTCTTGAGATTTGTACACAGCTGGCCAAATTTTAGATGATCGGCAAAAAAAAAACCCCCAAAAAAACAGTTTTGATCAAACGGAAATGTAATTATGTTATTATTTCTATGGAGACAATTTTATCGTTATCCACCTGTACATAGGTAAATATGAACATAGAGGATGCACATAATGATAGAAATAGATACGTGTGAGCAAAATAGCAATCGCAGTAAATTGAAATGAATTAATACATACAAATTTTCAAAGTGGTCAACAGCCAAGGACACAGGTTTCTGGAGGTGCGTAGCAATAAGCGTCGCTCTGTACTCGCCACTTAGTGTACTTCGTTCAAGACGAGGCTTGGCACCAATGTTTGTCCAGAAAAGAAATCTACAGAAAAAATGAGGGTAAATTTGCAGCTTTTTTTTTTTTTTTTTTTTTTTTTTTGCAATGTAAATTAGAACTTTTCATTTTTCAAGTGAGACAAAAATTTCAATAAGTTGTGACTTAGATTAGCGCATGATTCCGCTGTGCTATGATAAATTTACTGTTTTTCCTTTTCAATCTCTTCAGATTAAACAAAATCTTCAAAATCAACAATTACTATTACACATTTATTTCAATTACGTATCCAATATTGGACTTATTTTTAATTTTAATCACATTTGCTTGAAATTAATAATATTACTTTCAATTATTAACTGCACTCAGTGCCATAACAACTAAAACACACTTGTTTTTGTTTTCGATTTTTTTTTTAAATATTTTGATAACATTCTATCCTTTTAATGTCAGCATGAAATATTTTTTTAGAAAATATTCACAGGCAAAAAGAAAAGTTGGATTTTTTGGACTATTTATTATCTATTTCTAGTTTCATCTTGATTGTTATTTTCACAACGTTTCTGGTGCTTGACGTAACTGATAAAGTACTTGGTAAAATTCAGCCACAGTCCCACTTTCACTGCAGATACAGTACATAAGACAATTCAGTATTCTCTCTCTCTCTCTATCTCTCTCTCTCTCTCTCTCTCTCTCTCTCTATCTATATATATATATATATATATATATATATATATATATATATATATATATATATATATATATATATATATTTGTAGTAATCGACATACAGTCCTGTTTCGTTGTATCACAACTCATCATATATATATATATATATATATATATATATATATCGCTCTCTCTCTCTCTCTCTCTCTCTCTATATATATATATATATATATATATATATATATATATATATATAATTTTCTATACGGATACACAAAGAAACAAGTCATAGTGGATAAAGTATTTGTTAAAATTCAGTTGTAAGTTACACTCTTCTGGAGGTTGAAGGTTCAGTCCTCATTATGGACAACACTCAAAATAAAATTGCGAATTACTTCGGACTTCTACTCAGTCATGGCTGGCGGAATGAGAGCATGATATCCCCATGGATGTAATAAAGGGTTCCATTCGAAATTCGGTGCAGATTCTCTCTTATGACAATATACACACGAAGAAGGTCAGAGGTTACATCGATTGAAACGTAGTGAAAAGAGCATACAAGATGAGAACAGTAGTCCGAAAAATCCAAATAGTATGATTAATCAATCCTTATCTAAAAAATTCAGAAACATAAAAAGAAAAGTTCTTCTTCTCTTTGGAACGATGCGTGCATAAGAATTGGCTTACCCTTCTGCTGGGTGGACGGCAATTCCAGCTGGATAATCATTTATCCCCAAGTCAATCAGTTCGTGGACTTGTGAATGGAAAGTGGCAATTGAGGCAACCATTATTGATTGGTAAATGGTGTCTGTCCAGTAAACCAAATTGGTGACCCAGTCGACTGCAAGAGCTGAAGAGAAAAAAAATTTTTTTTTTAAATCTTCTTGTTTAAATGTTATATATGTTTAAAATATGAATGTTTTGTATTGCATGTGTATTTCTTGTAATGTATCTGGAAAAAAAAACAAGTGTTAGTAGAAAATTTTATTCTTTTAGAAAAAAGAATTTTCTTTTCTAAAAGACATTTTCTATTCTTATACAAATAAGAAATAGAGAAAAGATATAAACATTCATATTTTTGAACTGTTTTTATGCACACACAGATATATATATATATATATATATATATATATATATATATATATATATATATATATATATATATATATATATATATATATATAATTATATATATATATAATATTTTATATTCATATTTTTACATTTTTTAGCATAGCATCTGCAATCTTATGGTCTATTATATGGTACAATTGAGAAAGATACCAACCGTACTTTTTGAAACATCAAAGACAAACTGATTGCCTGGATCAAACTGTTTTGACATCTTGTGAAAGACGTCATGAAGACAGTATGCTAAAAGTACAGATCTCACTTGGATGATATTCCAGTGAGCTTTATTTGGGAAAAGATCCTCTCAGGGACGCACTTTGAATTTTGAGGACATCAATTTTTTCTTTCTATTCTAAAAAGTATAAAAATTGTCTTCTCTAGGCTACTAAACACATACCACTCTCGTAGACTTTCGTTGTATAATAGTGGATATATCAGGTAGTGTTTATTTGGTTGAAAAATATTTGTCTGGAAAAATTAACTTGGTAAGTCATAAACAGGATGTGTTATAGACAAAGAGGTTAACAGATTATCTTATACATAAAATAATCTCGATTTTTCCTTTGCCACTAGTTTCAATAGGAAATAAACCGAACACTTCCAAAACAAATCTTCCCTCCCATCACTTCAAAGCATGTTTCATAAAACTCTGTATACATACGATCTATGTTTAAAAATTATTACATTTATCCCCACAAAATGCCCTTCTAAAATATGTATTCCCACAAAGATGGTAGCAAACACTTTCATTCTCTATCCAATTAGTCCTCCCACTCATCTCACGTAACCACCTGGAGATTATTAAACAATACAATTATTTGTATAGCGTTACAAACTTACAGAAATCCATAACTGCTATGAACAGACATCTCAAAATTTTCACATTAAAATAACATCATGATTATATATATGCTTGCTGCATTAAATACTTCAGTTAACTATTCTCTACATAATCTCCTTTGCCGAGATTTGCTGATTTAAAAAGTCATTATCACCATGTTAACTATTCTGTACTTAATCTGCTTTCCCGTGCAATACCAGGACATGATCAGCTAGTAAATTATATTTGGAGAATCAGAAACTGGAAGATCTAGTCTTATGTCAGATGAACAATTGAAGAAGAAGCAGTTGCTATGATGGGAACAATGAAATAGGCAAAACATTTTGTAAAATGTTCTGACAAGTTTGATAATAAGCCATAAACTAATTTCTTTGAGCTTTCTGAAAACATCTTTGAATCATATACCTATCAGTTCACATGGACTATGGAATTGGAATCCATAGTTCATGTTTCGAATGGATACAGAAGAACAAATCTGTAGCAGCCGACACTCGTTACAAACACAGGCAGAAGCTAATTCTCATGATTCGAGATTTGAAATCCATTTCCTCCTGGCTTGTCCAATCACAAGCCAGCTCTCAATCACGTGACCGATTACATGAAGGGCGAAATCTGAAACTCTCAATCCTTTTTTGATCCTGACCCTGCCGGGCAGTGGACATTAGCCCGGGCTTTTGCCCCAGGCTGAACGTGAGTACTGCAAGCTAGCTATGGCTCTCTTCAAGCTCACATTTATTTCCACATGCGGTACCCTAATGAACATTCTTTATCATGCTAAAGACACACACACACACTCTCTCTCTCTCTCTCTCTCTCTCTCTCTCTCTCTCTTTCTTACCACGAGACACTAACCCTTTGCTCTGTCTCTACTATCAGATGCACGCTCCTACATACATGAACACACTGAAGTCTTTGCCCTTTTTTTATCCTTTAATCGGCTTCCTTTGTCCCGGCGACTACTTTTTTTTTTTTTTTTTTTTTTTTTTATTACATTTTCACCCAAAACAAGGTACATTGCCACTTTGTTGTAGGGGGCTACTATCAGGGACATAAGCATCAGGGGTACTGTGTAGGAAGTTGGGCAGCAAGATGTCGGTTTACATTGCACTTGAACTTCTGCATGTTAGTACAGTCGGGGAAGCAGGGACCCGGAAGGGAATTCCAAAGTTTAGCTGTTCTGGGGAATAAACTACTGGAGTAGAAGGCTCTCTTGCATCTAGGGATCTCTACTGTGAAGGGGTGTGATTTAGCTGCTTGTCGGGTTTGTCGGAGGTATTTACATCGAAGGGGCACGTGGTTGCAGTTCGTCAGAGCATTCGCCGTTAAAGTACTAGCTATAAACACGTGTGGACTGAGCTGTTCTCTCCTCAACAAGCCGGCAATATATTAATTCTATCTTTACACAAGAACACTTCAATCTACGAACACGTTTCTCTCTTCTACTAACGCTATTAACGAAGATAACAAATAAAGTTGTTTATTAATATAGAATGAAAATCCATTTCGTTGTCTCATTTCTATAAATCGCATGTGCACAGTCATTTAATCTTAGGTTTTATGTGCTTCCTACACAATGCCTCTACTCTACCCTAACGCTAACCGCTTCCATCGCCTTGAATCCTGCTTTAATCCTACAAGTCACCATCCATTCACAGCCTCCGCAAACTATCTACATAGGACATCTCAGAAATATATAAAATTTGAGACATTCTCCAAGCTCTCTCCAGCTAAGTCAACATCAACTTGAGAGTCCTAAAAAGATGAAAGCGGAACGCCCACAACATTATTTTGTGGAAATAGCTCCAGACAAGTAAGGTAGCCACTTAATGTAAAGAGATAAAAAATACTATTTTAAGATGAAAAACTAGCCAACGATAAATGTTAAATGGGAAACAGCATTTTTTCCACTTTGTCAGAAACATCGCTCATGGAATGTGAGGATTAAAGGACAAAATACGGGAAGCAAGTGTTATGCAGCTGCTGAAAGTAAGCCCAATGTCTACTTTATACGAATGACCATACGAAGTTGTTAAACTAAATTCTTATAAGTAAAACGATAATGAAAACCTTTTCATTTATTTGATTTCAATGTTTTAAACAAGATAGATGAAATACCTTTCACTTCCGAGGACGTCCCTTTAAAAATATTGTACTGACTTCCTTGTCCATCAATAAACTTGATCCCCTAAAAATACAAGCATTTCATTATATGACAAAAAGAGTTTAAAAATTGTAAATGTATAGAAATCGTTGTACATTCGGGATAATGCAAATAATATTAGTTTCATCGCAAACTATAAAATCTTCAGAAAAAAAATATCAAACAAATAAAATAATATCCGTATTCTCATTTTGAATGTCATTTTCACAATGTTTTGGTCGATGTAACCTCCAACTTTCTTCAAGTGTATCTTGTCGAACTCAGGGATCTTTCTGTCAAACTCAGAAATCTGTACTGAATTTAGAATGGAGCCCTTTATTTAATTCACAGGAATGGTTTGCTCTCGTTCCGTCAGCCATGACTGGATAGAGGTCCTAAGTAATTCACATATTTTCGGTTGCCCAAACTGAGGATTGAGTCTTCAACCTTCAGTAGAATGTCACTTTTATACAGTAGAACCCAGGGATACAGTGGTGACCTTAGAATAAGTTTTTTCAGGTTACGATTTGGAATACAATGTTTTGCCGACCCCTGCATTACTGTATTTGCTCCGCCTTATAAGTTATTTGTATTATATGTATTATATACTGTACTGTATTTTGTTACTAATTTTTAATATGTACTGGCTTATAGTACGTAAAAAATTAGCGATTTTACCCAACAATTTGGAGATCCTTATTGCTCTTATTTTTCAAAACTGAAGATTTTTAAGTGTCCTAAATTATCGATTTATCATCTATTTGTTTATACTGTGCATAATTCAATCAGAAGAAACTGATGTAAACTCGAAGTCATCACTTTCATTTTACATATTTTCTGAGGTCCTTGAAACTTAATTGATCCTATAGAAAATATCTTTTTCAAAACAGTCATTGGTGTTTTAAAGAAAACAAGTGAAGCAAGCATAGTCCCCCCACCCTTTTAGCCCAAAAGTTCCCAGGGGACGTCAAACCCTGGTGAAAATAAACAAACGGTGCAGTTTTAGGCCTTGACATATGTAAATTTGAATTCTGCACCATGCAAAACTGCTAAATAGACATACACAGAAAATTTTGGATGAATATTGTAAAATAGTCCCAAAAATGAAGTGTTTTTATTAGCCCTAAAAGAGCCCTTGGGGCACACCCAAAAGTTATCGCAAAGTATAGACAAGCAAAATTATATAGAAATCAGTTAGTTACAACTTTCCAGAGAGTTTATATATATATATATATATATTATTCCTTAATTGGAATTCATTTTTGAGATGAGCATTATATATATTAATTTATTTTTATTTCGGACTACTAGTCTCACCTTTATTAGTTGTTGTTTTCCATTTTTTTATTGGATTGTTTATTCACAACGTTTCGGCAAACTAATTCCTCTGCCTTTGTCAGGTGGTAACCATGACGGATAGGAACTTCGAATCTCCTAATTGCATTCTCAGTCATCACTGCCATCCGTAGTTGTTGTCGTCTCACCACATTTTTGGCCAATTAACCTCTGGCACGCTTTGGGTGGGATTGAAACCGCTATCTTCAGACAATGTTCATCTGGAACTGTAGAGATTCAACGTCTCTATCAACTGCGCCACGGGCCCCAAAGGGCGATCAAGGTTGGATTCTTTGATCTTATAAATCCACATTTATTATCTGATCTTCCATAGTCGGGTCCGTACCGATTGGTATATATATATATATTATTCCTTAATTGGAATTCATTTTATTATGTTTAATGTTTGTGCAAAATTTCAAAAAATTCCAAGGTGTAGTTATTGAGAAAAGTGTGGACAGACGAGCGGACGAATGGACATGGGTGAATTTACAGGTCCACGCTCCTTTTGTCAGGGGACCAAAAATGTATATATTTATTAGAATTAGATTGTAGAGAATGAAGTAATTTGAAAGCAAGAATTTTAGGACACGAAAATAGAATCTTCTGTTCTAAAAAATAGGGACAATGTTTCGTTTGTTTATTAAATCGTTTTATAAGAAAAAGAATGAATATTTAATACCCCTTTTTTTTATTAAAATAAATATTTCCCTATTTCAAAAAATAATCATTGTCCCTCTTTGTCAAAACAGAATATTCCATTTTTTTAGGTAGTATATGCTTTTAGCATCCTAAATTCTCGAGTGACTGTAATTTCTCATTACCACTATTATTTTTTTTCTCTTCTTTGTTACTTGGTTGATTTTTACAAAAATAAAAAAACAATATATATATATATATATATATATACTTGTGCTTTTGGATCCATGTTCTCCTTTCATTTTCCTCCACCGTATACATGCATGCTTTGTATTTATTTGTCATTAACACTTCCAGTTATTACTCAAAGAGTATAGGATCATTAGACCATAGACAGTTCGGTATCACGTGGAGATTTTCCCCCATAAATTTTCATTTGATGGGTTTGAGCTGGGTGGTGCATCTCCCTACCTGCGTTTGTGCAGATTTCTGATTAAAGATATAATAGTCAATCAGTACAGTACGGGGCGGTTATAAGATTTTCTGCCACCCTGCCTACTGGCATCTGTTAACCTTCAAAATTCCAAAAAGCCCTCAAAATATTTATTTTCATATAACTACAACCAAGGGTCTAATTTTAGATTGCTGCTATTTGTCCTAGACTTTCATCTTAGTACAGTATTTCTATACATACACAGTCGTTCGTCAAATATTTTTCAAAACAAAAACGTATAATTAAAATTATTAAAAAAATTGTTAAATTAAATTAATTAGCTACGCAAACAAATACAACAAGAAATTTAAATGAGAACATTTGAAAACCTGAAAACGTTATGAAATGATAAGATTATTTTTATTTACTTTTGTTGTTGTTGTTGTTGTTGTTGTTGTTGTTGTTGTTGTTGTAGAAGAAGAAGAAGAAGAAGAAGAAGAAGAAGAAGAAGAAGAAGAAGGAGGAGGTCCGAATTTTCGCCAAAAAAACATGGCTTTATCAAGGAGAGGATAGTCCGATGTAGTTTTGTTGTCTTTTTCTTCACAATTTTGTTATTAAGAGGTCGAACCTTCCAAAGAGAAAAAAACGTCTTGTGTCGTTGTTGTGTGAAATCCGTGGATGTAATTGCTCGGTTTAAGTGCAACATTTAAGAAATGGAGAGTCACAAATTTAAAAAAAAACATTTTTTTATATAAATGTAAATGAGAACATTTGAAAACCTGAAAATGTTATGAAATAAAAAATAATTTTTATTTACTTTTTTGTTGTTGTTAATAATGTTTCAAAAATAGTTTTGAAAAATTTTTAATAAATTTATTCGTAAATTGCAAATAATGCTATAAATTATTTTTGTGAAAGATTTGCTGCAAGAAATTGGTTGAAAATTTACAAACAGACTTTTCACACATTTTTTCTTTTTTTTTTGGCTAAGTAAGTAACTCTATCAAAATTCAATCTATCGAGAAGTTCCCTCTCTATGGAGAGGATTGCCAAGTCTGTAAGCCTTGTCTGCCTCATTGTTGATCGAAATTATGAACTTCAGTTTTGAGAAAAAGTGCTCACAGCTGGCAATGCTAATAGGTCGAGTAAGGAAAATACGTAGCAAGATCACAATATTAAGGACAAAATCCGCAAGGTGCTATCTCTGTATGAAGTTCAAAAGTTCAAGAGGTTAATTGAGTTTATCTTTTCCTGAAACTTTCACAAAATACTGTAATCTCTTCCCTTCAGTAAAGAATTCCTCTTTTCATATATCTTCATCAACTTCATCAAGCTGACAATCATAATTATCATCAAGCAAATTTGACAGTGTAAGAGAAGCGTATTTACTTGCAAGATCGTGAACTTGTTGAAATCTGCAAGATATTTCTTCAGTCAACCTGTCTATGACAGACAGCATTTCCCGTGTCAATATCAAACAAACCCTAGCATTGCATCAGTCAATCCTTCACCATCCATTTGTTTCTTTTTGTGGACATGAAGCTCCATGCTTATCCCCATCTCAGAGCAGTTTTTTGGCTCATCTATTGCAGTGTCCTCCATCTTTTCTCTATTCTGAAGAAGGCAATCTCTCAACACCGTCAGCCTGACAGAACTTTGCTGCAGATCCAGCCCTTTTGTTTGAAGATACTTTTGGGCATTATTGATTTCTGGGAGAATAGTTTTCCAAACGCTCAGAAATAAAAGAAACAGAAACTGAGTTGAGAATAAAAGATGCATTTTCTTCTTCCGTGAATTGTTTCGCTAATTTTTTATCACAACATTTACAGCATCTGCACGACTACTACATCTAGTTTCCACAGCCGCTTGATACTTAGACTGGTCAGCTGAATCCCAGCGATGTGTAGATGCAGAAAAGAACGAGAATAACAGGTACAGTATGCCAAAAATGTAACAGAGTGAACCGCTACAGAAGCTGCATATATACAAGCCAAATTTTTGTGCACAAATAGAGCTTTGGGGTTGATTTCGGAGATGTGTTTCTACACATCCAATTGGTTGCCTGCCATAACAGCAGCATTGTCAAATGCCTGGCCAATACAATCAACAATCTGAACCCCGTCGTTCTCCAGTTCTCTCAAAATCAGTTCAGAAATTTCCTCCACGCTTTTACCCTTGTCTTGATGATGAACCAACACATATTGTCGCATATAGATGCGAAAGGTTTGAATTCATTAATTTTATTATTGTCCAATTCATGTGAGGCTATGACTTTGAAATTATCCAAAATTTTGTTTTTGTAAGCACACTTTTTGATGACTCTTTGTAAACGTTGCCAATGCTATCTAAGGGCGGGACAAAAGTGAACCGGAAAAAAAGACACCGGACAAAAGCCAATCATCTAATAAAACAAACAAAACAAAAACAGATAAAATCCCAAATGAATCAAAAACATTAAAATCGCTTTTTAGATTTTTATTTTAATTTGATTGAATTTAGGAAAATTAGACATCGGAGAACTAATTGTGGCAAAGTATGAAAATTAAGCATCTATGGAATAAATGTTAACTGAAGATAGATTTTAAGACCATTCTTAAAGAGGATATAGTTTTGAATTTTCTAATAAAGTTAAAAATTTAAAAGAATCGGTTCTGGAATTAGAAAATAGGGACACATTTTTCTGATTCCAATACCTCCAAAAGTTCCAATTTTTTTATAACCTTTAAGACTCATTTTGCAGGTTTTTTGTTAGCTTTTATTTATTTTTACTTTTGTATTCTATTTTCTATTTTTACCCTTCTCAAAATGCCGCCCCCCTGGCACACGGACCATCCCCATCGTCCACTTGCTACGCCACTGAATCAGTATTATATGAGTTAATCCTATAAATTTAATCAACTAATCTTTATAATTGATTCTAATTCGAAAACAAGAAATAAAAAAGAAATTAAGAATAATAAAAAAATAAAATGGTAGCTTACCCATATTTGGTGACGCTTGGTATCAGCACCAACCAATATTTTGTCATGGAAATCACATGCCAAGTATGTCACATTCTTAGAAATGTGACTTGGTTTGAGTACTGAAATCTATAAAAAAAGAAAAGAAAAAGAGAAAAAAAAGAAAGACAAATATAATAAAATATTTGCATAAATTCCCAAATAAATTAATTTTATTTCTTAATTATTTCATAAATTTATTCTGTTTATTTGTATTCTTTTTGGCCTTTTGGCCAGGAGAAACGTGTAGTATCTGTTTTGATACTACACTTCACCTTTTATGTCCTCGATCATTGGAGGAGAAATCCTTCTAGACCGAGTATCCCTTTTTGAGCAGTTGGATTTTCCCCAAATTAAAAAACCGACCTTATGTCTAACTCTGCCCTCGTGATGGGGCAAGTAAATAGGAACTATTAAAGTTATATTCAACAATTATTTCCTTTATTAAGTCCACACAGTTATCGAGGCACGTAAATCTGTAAACAGCTGAATAATTATTTCTGAGCCATAGGGATTACTGTATAATGAATATCCATCATTTAGCATGTCTTGGCTTGGTATTACTTAACGCTTTAAAAATTATAATATTGAACTTCTGGGCAGTTTCATCATACCTCTTTTTTGTATTCATCCCAAACAAGATAATATTGAAACACAAGGGGCTACTGTGATTAATGGCTAGGTTTATGTGAAGACCTTAAGCGAAAAATTCTGTAAAAAGGTGTTTATTCACATTACATTTAAATTGCATGCATATTGATACAACGATGGGACAGGGCCTGAAACTTGGTAGACAGAATAGGGCCTAGTAGGTTAAAAACTGTTTTTGCATCCTCTCTAAGAGGAAAAGACTAGTGGTAGATGCAACATTCAGACGTAATACCAATGCTTCATGCATTAGTAAATAGTGGCTTTAGATAGATATAAAATACTGGCAAGTGCAGGAGGGAGCTCACCTATTTTTTTCAGCAAACGCGGCAGTATCTTCTATACATTTATTCCGATTCATGTTACTTGTAAATGTTGGCCTGAGAAGTTTGATTCTCAAGAAGTTTGATTCTCAGTCATTATCATTAGTGGTTGTAAAGGTTCCTTATAATTGTTAAAGTACAGGAGCTTTGTCTTTGTAGCATTGTATGTAACCATCAATTTTTGGCTTCATCCTCCTACAGTGATGTAATGTTCTTTGAATGTATGGCGATCGAGAATGACTTGGAGCTTTCTTTTAGCTAAGAAGGATTGGATTATATTAAATATTTGCCCATTAATATTGTACAAATTAATTTTTCTGAGAACACCTTCATGCCAGATTTGTCAAGGGCCTTGAATATATCACCTGCATTATCAAGCGTTATGGTACATGCGTTCAGAGATGACTTATGATATCTGCAGTAGAACAGAATTGCTTAAATCCACACTGTTAGTCAAAAAGAAGTTTAGCATTTGAGAAGAATTATTAATGACTTCGCCAAAATAATATATATATATATATATATATATATATATATATAATTATTTTCCATAATAATTATTAAATACCTACAGACACTATTGTTTTATCCTTCGGGAATCATCAGTACAGAGTGTCACGAGTAACACCGGTCAATAGATTCGAACCTGGCAACAGAAACCATCTCTAGCTCCATTAGCAAGGACCTAATCCATTTGGCCGCCATTAACCACGAGAAATACTGTTGAAATTTAAACTTATTTTTAAATGCTTTTTAACGTCTCTCATAGTGATCTAATCATTATATGATGATCTGCACATAAGAGATAAATTGACCGAGTTTATTTTAACTGTAAAGTGCTCAACGATAAGAAACGAGTTTCTTAAAGGGGCTGACATAATTATTTACCATAATAATTATTAAATACCTACAGATACTAGTGTTTCATCCTTTCAGGAATCATCAGTGTAGGGTGTCACGATTAACATTGGTCGATATATATATATATATATATATATATATATATATATATATATATATATATATATAGTCATCCACATCCACATACAGTACTGTTTTGCTGTTTCACATGCTAATGGTAATTCGTGTATCACTTCTCAATATGCTCAACTCAAGGTGAGGAGCATTATATTCATCCACATACAGTACTTTTTCGCTGTTTCACAGCTCATCAGTGCGGCTAGACAGGCAACTACCTCAAGCCAGGATTGAAACCCGATCGTCTGTACAGCAGTCAAGGCTCCTAAACATTATGCTATTGGCGGCTGATGAACGAGTAGTGAATTTAACGATATATATATATATATATATATATATAGAGAGAGAGAGAGAGAGAGAGAGAGAGAGAAATAAAAAAGGAGCAAACCAAGTCATGTGTTCATCAACGTTTCGTCTTTATTTCGAAATGTTGATGAACACATAACTTGGTTTGTTCCTTTTTTTATTTCTCTATTTCGTCGTAATACTATTTATATATATATATATATATATATATATATATATATATATATATATATATATATATATATATATACATATTAGCAGGGAGACCCGGGGTTGCCTGGGATCGAATGAGGATCAACGGATGTTTCACACTTCCAATACTTTTATTTTCATTGAAATCAGTAAAATTACCCATTTTTAAATCAAATCGATTAATTGACTGCTCTAGACAGGGACCCACCACGGTGCACTGGGAGGAAGCTTCACATGCCTTCCCACAGTGACTTAGCCCACAATACATTGTAGTCTACCCTGCACTGTAGAGTAACTATTGTTGATTTTATAAAATCACTTTATATAACGGCTTGAATTAAAGTTTGAAATGCAAAAGTTATGGTTCAATTGTGCTCCAAACAGAAACATTCATTTCGAATGAGTCCTGCCTTATCAAGGAACCTACTGCTGATTTTATACATTGGACACTTGTGATATTAGGTTGTATAGGAACGTTAACTGTGCTCAAAATCATACTAGTTATTTACTGTTTCCCACGAAACAAAATGTGACACAAGGTCGGTTTAATGTGGAAGATAACTAGCTCCCGTCAAAAGGGGATTCTGCAAAAATAAAATTGTCTTAGTATGGAAGGGTTTCCCCCTATATTGACTAAGGATAATTAATTTGAGTGCAGCATCTGAGCAGACACAACACTTCAGCAACGAGTACCGGGTTTTGACTGCTAAAAATCATACTGTTCCTTCTTTAATTGGATTTTTCGATTATCGATTTTTAATACTAATTGGGGGCATTCTGACACAAAACCTATCTAAGAACACTGCAATACACATAAAGTACATTTAATTTTAAAAACTTGGCCGAGATGTGTTGGAATTCATAGGGAACTCACACACACATACACACACAAAGTACCTTTTATATACGAGTAGAGATTTGAATATTTTCGCAAAGGATGAGAGCAGACTTATAGGATGAAAAGTCTTGAGGTCAGTTCTTTCAGTATTTCTTGAAAACTGGTAGCCTAGAGGTGATTTTCCAGCTATTGGAGAAGCAAGATTCGGCATAAATATATATATTTAAAATCTTTGGCCTTGATGGAGGGGAGACTAAAACTTGCTGCTATGGTTTCAAATGATCTGAAATAACAGACAAGGGAGACTTAATTCCAAATATTTCTCATATGTTACATCTCCCCTCTTTTGGAAATAGAGTACGATTATCTCCAGTATCAAATAAACCTCATACACTGTAAATTTACTTTATGTATGATAGCCAAAGGGTGGAGATATAACATATGAGAAATAGTTGGAATCAAGTCTCCCCTTGCTGCTATTTCAGATCATTTGAAACTATACCAAAACGTTTTAATCTCCTCGCCAGGTCACTAATATATATATATATAATATATATATATATATATATATATATATATATATAGAGAGAGAGAGAGAGAGGGGGAGAGGGGGGTGATAGATAGGTAGATATATCACTTTTTTGGCAATTTTATAAGTTCCAACTCGCAGCGACTATTGATCAGAAATTAAGAAATGAAGGCTCGTTTGAAAGTTAATGACCTGAATTGTGTAGTGGGCTATGTGACATTTACCCTTAAGGATGCACATTAAGGGGATCATCCATCATTTCAGGGCCTATTTTGACACTTTTTACAGCCATAAAATGTTTCAATCATAGTCATTTGTTTTCCTAGTTTTGCATATGAATTACAAAATATCTGATATTTCTCCAAAACCTCTGTCCTTGATGAAGGGGTGACTAAAACTTGCTGCTATGGTTTCAAATGATCTGAAATAACAGCAAGGGAAGACTTGATTCAAATATTTCTCATATGTTATATCTACCCTCTTTGGTTTTCATACATAAAGTAAATTTACAGTGTATGAGGATTGTTTGATACTGGAGATATTCATAATCGTATCCTATTTCCAAAAGAGAGGAGTGTAACATATGAGAAATATTTGGAATCAAGTCTCCCCTACTGTTATTTCAGATCATTTGAAACCATAGCAGCAAGTTTTAGTCTCCCCTCCATCAAGACCAGATATTTTGGGGAAATACATATATATATATATATATATATATATATATATATATATATATATATATATATATATATATACTAGCGTTTCAGCCCAGCGTTGCCTGGGTGTTTGGAGGTGTGTGTTGAGCAAAAAAAAAAAAAAAAATGGTAGTAGGAAGGCAGGCTCGAATCCGTACCGTGAAGGAGGAAAAGAACAGGGGGAAAAAACTAACGTCTTTGCTGTTATGACCACCACCAAACCGGAAGTGACTTATGTTTAAATTAAGGCTACACAATCGAAAGGAGAGGATGACTCTAAAAATATCGGCGAAAAAAGCGACCCCCCCCCCACTGTAGAAAAGTGCCCAGTTAAAGGTGAAGATATTAATGTTTTTAGCCAATTTTTCGATATTTGTCGTCTGAAAGGTCGAACTTCAAAACGATACTGATCTTGGTAAAATCCGACGGCTCTGTCGAAAGTGGTGGGCAGACATGCAAACATACATACATACATACATTTATATATTGGTAACTACAAATTATCGACCCAAACCGATTAAAAAGCTTGCCCTATCTCTGAATACCCTTTATGTAAAATTTCAAATGTTTAGACCAGAAATTGACTCAGTAATTTGGTAGAGACCGCAGAGGTCAATTTTTTTTTTAACTGTAACCCCTATTATGACCCCTTAACATTTATTGTTTTGCACTCAAATCAAGTTATTAATTAGATCTATGTCCAATGAACCTATATATAAAATTTCAAGTGTTTAGACCGTAAATTGTCGGAGGAGTTTTGTAGAGTTCTCAAAGGTCAAATCGTTGAACTTTGACCCCTTAACAGTCAAATTTCTGACCGAAAACCGATCACATCGATTTCCCCAAATCTCAGTACCCTGTATATCAAATTTCGAGTCTGTAGACTGAAAATTGACAGAGTTATTGCGTAGGGAAATGTACACACACAGACACACAAATACACAGATACACAGACAGACAGACACTTTCACTTTTATAGATATATAGACTAGCATTTGAGCCCGGCGTTGCCCGGGTGTTTGGAGGTGTATGTTGAGCAAAAAAAAAAAAAAAAAAGCGGTCAATTTTTTTAAAACTTTAACCCCTATTATGACCCCTTAACCTTTGTTGTTTTGGGCTCAAACTAAGTTATTAAGTTAGATCCAAGTCCAAGGAACCTATATCTAAAATTTCAAGTGTTTAGAACCAAAATTGTCAGAGGAGTTTGGTACAGTTCTGAAAGGTCAAATCGTTTAACTTTGACCCCTTAACAGCCAAATTTCTGGCCGAAAACCGATCACATAGATTTTCCCAAATCTCAGTACCCTATATATCAAATTTCGAGTCTGTAGACTTAAAATTGACAGAGTTATTGCGTAGGGAAATGTACACACACACACACACACACACAGACGCAGACACACACAAAGACACGTTCACTTATATATATATATATACTTATAGCTTAATTGAATATTGAAATGCTCATATCTTTGGTTCTATAGGATGAAACTACATGAAAATTTGCAGGCTTTTTTGAAGATTAGAATACTATTCTATGGTTGAAATTTTATGACAATTGGTAAAAAAGAGCCTATATTTTCAAGCCAATAAAATATGCTACATTTGTATATATAGTGTCCTGGCAAGCCAGCTTTTGTTTTGCTGCTTTAGAATGAAAATTGCTTAGGGTGTTTTTTTTGTTTTTGTTTTTTTTTTTGCTTGGCTGTTTCCCCTGTGGCCTTGCTAGGCCACTAATATATGCCGAATCTTGCTCCCTTGATGACTGGAATATTGATATAACGAAACAGTCGGTCTGTGAATAACTATTTAAGCCCCACCCCCTCCTTAAGTTGGGCTGTGTTGTTAATGATTTAACCTACTTTGTTTGTAAATGAACAAACAAATCGAGCACTGCAAAAGTGGGTGTGGAGAGTCAAATAGACATTTTATGATACCAGTCTCAGGTATTGCATGGGCCAGATGTTAGAACTGCCGACTATCAACAAATAGTTGTAGGTTCGATCTCTGGTTTGGGATGGGTGCTAATCTAACCATATAAATAAGCAAATAAAAGAGAAAAACTAAAAAAAATGAAAAAAGCATTTTTCTCCCTCTTTAATCCTAAGCTGTATTAATTTTTGAACACATCTCTCATTTACTCATCCCCATCTTCCTGCTCTCTCTCTCCCTCCTTCACACCCTCTTGTTTTCAGCTTCTATTAAACACAGTTAAATAAAATTCCATGTCAGAAATTCTGGTTTTATTAAAAATAAACTCTTTCTAATCAATACTGGGTAATCAATACTGTTGAAAACATTTTTTTTTTTAAAGCAATAATGAAAAGATAAAAGGAAAATAAAACTGCGCTCAGAAATTGAATGGCATGTATAATCGAATTTCAAGATGACTTGCAGATAACAATGCGACATGTTGAATTAAGAGTTGTAAAAACCTTGAACACATGCAACTTTTCAGCAGGGAAAACACCACAAGAGTATTTTGAAATTAGATTCATTTCAAAAGCATTTTGAATCTGTACTTGATATTCGTACTTGACATATCTTTCTTCCGCATGTCATTTTCTGTACTCCTCCTCCTCCTCCTCCTCCTACTACTACTACTACTACTACTACTACTACTACTACTACTATAGCAACGATGATAACAATAATAAGAAGAAAAAGGAAAAGATCATTGCTACTAAAATTCCAGAAAAAAACATGAACCATCATAAATAAGAAATCATTGAACGATACATGCGAGAACACCAAGTCAGTTACAATAATAATTGAATGAAGAATACAACCTCCAGAAATATTCCCAGTTTTATTAACGAGAAATTACTGTTAACAACTGGTGTAAGAACCCTGGGTGAGTAGATGATGATGATGATGATGATGATGATGATGATGATGATGATGATGATGATGATGATGATGATGATGATGATGGGGAGAAGAAGAAGAAGAAGAAGAAGAAGAAGAAGAAGAAGAAGAAGAAGAAGAAGAAGAAGAAGAAGAAGAAGACGAATTCATCTGCAAAGATTATTGAAAGAGGTGGCGAGTACTGGAAATCTGGGGAGACTCAGACTCCAGAGAACACCATAAGTTGTTCTCAAAGAGAAATCTTGGATTATGCCTTTTGTGACTTCTCTTAGTGAGTAAAAAATAAATAAATGAATTAAATTAAATAAATAAATGAATAATAATAATAATAATAATAATAATAATAATAATAATAATAATAATAATAATAATAATGTTATTTGAGACGTATTGGCTAACAATTCGTCTCTAATCTAACTTTGCTAATGATGCAACGAATGGTAGAGGAGTTTGCATCATGCATGAGTGGACATGAGAAAAACATTACATTTGTTGGTGTATATTATTTAATGATTTATATATAAAAAAAATACTGGCTACAATTATAGCAAGATTTATCATGTAATATAACAAATGGCAATCGTAAAGTCCCTCATTGAGTTGGAGTTAAATTGTTTGAATCATGAAAAAGTGAGTTTGCAAAGCCAGTAAAATATAAAAAAACAAAAAGACAGCCTGGCCTGCTAATATGTGCTGACATCCCGAGACAACACACAACCAGTTTGATTTTATTTCTAGTCACCAATACAGGTAGAAGGATTTTAAGTGTAGGGAGCTCAACAGATTCCTCCCAAAAAAGGCTCTTATCATTGTGCCACAAATCCAAAATTAGCCCCTTTTTGCTTTCTATCTTTCCCTCTCTCTCCCCCTCTTTTTCTCTCAAACTATGGGTTAAATATAATATTGTCTGTAGCAATATTCTCTTTTGCTAATAAAGGATTATTCCAATCTTTTTATTCTTTGGTTGGTTGTTTTTGTTTTACGGCATATCAACCCTTTTCAGGTTATTTAATGCCGAATCCAAAGATTTTGAAGAAAATTTTTTTAATAGAATATATTTGTTGTTTTCAAGTCGGATTCTATTTGACCCATAGTTGGGACCCTAACAGGTACTACCACTCCGGGTCAGAATGGACCTGAGAGCAATGGCAATTAAAGGGTGGTTCCTCACTCCCCAAAGCCCGCAAGCTGGGGCTTCACCACTGGATATAGTTTAAGGTCATATCCAGGACCGATTTTATTCTTTCCTTTCCCATAGTTAATAAATAGGGAGATTGAGAAAGAGAGAGAGACAGAGAGACAGAGAGACAGAGAGACAGAGACAGACAGACAGACAGACAGACAGACAGAGAGAGATTATAAATATTAACGATTATTTTTATACTTAAACACACGAGTGTTTATGCTTACACAATCATCAGTGTAGAAAGTGATAATTCCTATTAGTCGGGAGGTTCAATCAGACCCATTCATAAAGTCACTCATGACTTCATAGGTTAGCATTCTACATCAAGGCTCCGGCAACTAACAAGAATTGAGGAAAATTAAATGTTTATAAATGCCAAATTAACGGGCATACATAGTAAACACTCAGGAAGTATTCTACAACCGGAAGTCGAAATATATATATGTGTATAGGTTTTGTGAAAGTCTACACTTTTGCAAATATTTTCTATTCTTCAAGTACACCAATCCTTTTTAGATCCAAAGCTCGATGCTTCTTAATATATAATAATAGAGCATATATAAACAAATAGCAATTTTGCTCGATTCCAAAGTCCAAGATTTTATCCATTTTACCAATCATTTGTTTTTTTCAAATTGATTCATTATCTTCAATCATTTTGGTAAGAGACAAGGTTATAATCAAGATTGTCTGTTCGTTTTGACTTCCAGTCTCTGCTCTGCAGATGAGACGACGTTAACAAGAAAGATACGGTTCCTTCTGATTATCTTTCTCTCTGTTAGTGCGAAAGCCCCCTCCCCTTTTCTCATGTTAAGAATGGCTTCCTCGTTTCCATGTGTAATTATTCAGCCAAATGGACAGCAGAAACCGGAAGTCAAAAAAGAGCAGACCATTTGATTATCACACTTCTTTCATTTAATTTCATTATAGTCTTATTTAAAAGATAAATAAATTTATATCAACTGGACAGTAGAAACCGGAAGCCGAAAGGAGCAGACAATCTTGATTATTACCAAACAACAAAACTTCAATTGTCAAAATAAAATTGATTCCCAAATATTTACCTCAATGGAGGAATTTTTAATCCAAGAACTTGGTTCACCTGTAATGAAATTGAGATAAGCTTGTTGTTGATGTTCTTCTTTCTGGATCCAAGCCACGTTGGCAGTTTCAAAAAATGGTGAAGAAGTGTAAACAATTCCACCTGTAAAAATATAAACTAGACAAACTTATTAAGTACTAGCTGCACCTACCTGGCGTTGCCCGGTAATGTATTTACTTTGAAATTTGTTTTAGCTTTTCTTCTTTTTTTTATTTTTTTCTAAAACGTAACTTTATATGAACGAATACAGAGGGTTTTTTTATTTATTTTTTTTAACGTGGCGACCATTTAAAAATAATATTAACCCAAACCAAATTATTTCTGGAAAGAATTAAATCGAATTACATACTTAACAACATGCTGTAACTATTCACATACACAAAAAAAATGATAAACTAGAATCAAATATTGATTTTGTTGGAATAAAGCTATTGATAATAAAGAAACGATAAAGAATATTTTATATATTAGAAAAAGGAGGAAGATTGCAAACCAAGCTTTCTTTTCTTTTTCGCAAAGAAAGCATTATTTAATTATAAAATTGAACAAAATTTGTTAGCAGCATCAAATCATAGATTTAGAGGGTTTTACTGTTTATGTATTAAATGCCTCTGTTCAGTTTCAAAAGACAATGGATACTCTCTGTAAGGATAACTGCGCATGTAATTGTGCAGCAAGGGTCGTGCAATCCCCAACCACACCTCTCTTGAATCGCACTGCTTGAGTCCAGTGACAAGGAGAAACAATGCTAAGATAAGCGGAGAGCACATACAGCACCTGGAATTTTAAATGGTCACCCATTTTAGTACAACCAGGCTCAAGTTGCTTAACGGGAACCGGTGTGTCAGCGTGAATAATGCCGTATAATGTATTAAGGCACGACAAAGGCACAATCAGGTATGACAAATGGTTTCTACTGATTCTCTGTTAATGTGAGATTTAAGCGTGTCATTCGAGTAACTTGGGATATTGACAAAAGAAAGTATATTGAAAGTAAGAGTTTTAGGAACTCCATGACACGATTATCTCAAGATATAATGATTCATCCTTTTATCATCTGGTTGAACTAATTCGTTCAGTCATAAATAAATGAATATAACGGCATAAATAAAGTAGGAATTGATTCAAACACGCCTTGTATGTATTAGTTCAGTAATTGGGTAGATGCCAAATACCTCCAGATTGCAACTGTCCATTGCTTACATTCAGTATGCCGCCATCTAAAATTAACAATAAATATTTTTTTTTAATCATCTACATTATAATATTATCAAGAGCAAACCAGTTTTTGTGTCATTTAGGTTTCTTTAAAAATGAACTGTACTTATCCAGTTTACCAACCAATCTCCAGTAACTTCAATCGGCATCTTCTCTTCCGACGAGTTACGTAAGCAGTTGGAAGGTGCCAAAGCAAAGACAGTCAGATGATTAATTTAAAACATGGTATCCCCACCTCACTCATGTTGAAAATAGATTTTTGTTTAAAATTTTATGTACCTATTTACTATGCCTCCCCACGGGACAGAGTTAGACACCAGGGTCGTTTTTTAACATGGAGAAAAGGTACAAAAATAAAAATTGTCTCAGTCGTGAAGGATTTCTCCTCCACCGAAAGAGAACAAGAAATAGAAGTGCAGCATCTGAAGAACAGATGGTATTTATTTGCTCCCCCACTGAGCAAATTAGGCACAAGGCCGTTTTTAATGTGAGGTAAAAACCAGCTCCCCTAAAAGTAGGCAAAAAGGGGGCACTCTGGTTACCAAAAATAATAATTGTCCCAGTATAGAGGGTTTCCCCTCCATTGACTGGTACAAATTATCTTAAGTGCAGCATCTGCCGGAACAGATACTACACTTTGATCTTGACCAATGTCGAAAACCATTTTCGGTGTAAAACATTTTTTCTTGATTAAATGGATTACTTTAATTGAATCTTATCTTCTGACAACCGATTGGATAATCGCTTCGGCATTTTCAGACTGCTTACAAAACCTGCCGGAAGTTGTTGATACAAAGTTGCTGAAGATTGGATGATAAATTGGATACGTACCGCTGTTATTTAGAACAGCTCTTGAAGTATGTATCAAGGGAGGCGGCGCAGGTTAATTCTTTTGCAATCATTGTCCCCTTCCCCCACCCAAAAACGTCTATAAATTATTCTCTTAATAAAAAATTATATTAACATAAGAAGAAGTTCTTAGAAAATCTTAGAAATGCAAGTAAATAATTGTAAATTTCAATTCTCATTGGCTATAACAAGCGACTACACCTACTTCCATCAAAAAATGTTTTGTCTTTAAGATATTTTTATTTCCATAAAAATAATATTAGAAGTATTAAAGACTAGCTGGGCTTCCCGGCATTGTCCGAGGCAAAAGTAACCTATTTCTATTACGATTAAAAGTTCTACCTCTCTACCTCTTTCTATCCATCTCTCTGTCTTTCTCTCCTCATTTGAAATTCTGTCCAAATTCCCAAATTCGACAAAAACACACCCAAATTCAACAAGATTGGGACCACGGAAGGAAAACATGGAACACGGATTAGGTGTAAGAAGCATATATTAACCAAAAGGTTACAAGGATAGAATAAAGAGAAAACAAAGCTTACTATCTGGTAGTGTCCATTATGTGCTGTGTACTACTAATACTCCTGCTGATTCAACGGTATTAAAATACTGCTCACTGATAGTGATATCTCGCATTGTAATATAATGCTGGAAGAGTATGATGCATGTTATTTTCAGTCTCATAGCAATATATTAGACCAGCAAGGCTTCCTGGCGTTACCCAGGTCATAAGTGTAACCTATTTCTGTTAAACACATATCTCTCTCTATCCGTCTTTCTATCTTTCTCTCCCTAAACCCCTCTTTTTTCCTAGCTCGGTGCATACACACACATACACGAATGTATAATTCTCTTTTATATAATATATTCATCAACTGATTAGTCAGAATTTTCTTTCCAAATTATTACGTAATAAAAGTGAAAAACTGCACTCCTCTCGACAAAACCTGGCCCAGTTGCCCCCCCCCTCCCCAGAGAATAAATATTTTTCTAAATTTTAGATATTATGCATCTAATGCAACACCAATCAAGAATATATCAACTTTGTGGGTGTTTATTTTGTAGTTTTTTACTTTTAGCTAGACATGAAAACGCACATACACACAGTCAACTACCTTTTATGTAATAAATAAGAGTCTACCAATGTTAGAAATACAGGTAAATGGTTGTAAATTTTGATTCTCTGAGACTTACCTGTTGAAGTTATACAAAAAATCCAAATCCACAAATTCTGCACCAGCGACATTTTAGGGCGATTGCAGAAAGTCCTAAATCTCTGATCGTTTACAGATTTTTTTTTTTAACTGATGAGTTTGATGACTATGCACAGCTCATTATTGTTGGCAGCTTTCTTGAAGGAAAACACGAATATGGAGATGTTTCTCCTAGAATAAACACAATGCATTTCAAAAGTTGAAAAGAGAAGAGAAAAATGTTGAAACAGAAACAAATTTTTCAAATTTAATTTTTAATCAATCCTTAATCAACTGAAAAAAATATGTCAGAGTTTCTTAAGAACAGATACAATCATCCACCCTTCGAAATAATTTCAAACACACACACACACACACACACACACACACACACACACACACACACACACACACACACATATACTATTTTGGTGAGCAGTAAGGGATATACATATATATACGGTGGGGGAGGAGTAAGGGATTAATATATACTAGTAGGTAGACCCGACCGGGATTGATTAATGATCGACGAATGTTTCAACCTCCCATATTTTTATTGTCATCGAAATTGGTGAAATCGCCCATTTTCCAATCAAATCGATTGATTGCCTGCTCTAGATTAAAATGCAAAAGTCAGGTATCATGGCTCAGTTGTGCTCTTAATGGAAACATTCATTTTGAACGCGCCCCTGTCATATCAAAAATCTACTGGTGATTTTATATGTCGGGACTTTCGGTTTGTGTGTAATTAAACTTCTCAAATGAACTTGTGATGTTAGGCTGTGTAAAGTGTTAACTTTGGTCAAAATTGTCTGTTTCTTCTTTCGTTGGATTATTTCAATTATCGATGCATATTGAAGATATTCCGATAAAAAAAAAACTATTTAATATCACTGCCAAGTACATAAAGTACTTTTGTATGAAATTTCATAAAAATCAATCAGCCCAGCTTTTTCGGAGTCCATACGAAACTACTCTCTCTCTCTCTCTCTCTCTCTCTCTCTCTCTCTCTCTCTCTCTCTCTCTCACTCACACACACACACACACACTCACACACACACAAGGTTCCTTTTATATAATAGTATAGAATATATATATATATATATATATATATATATATATATATATATATATATATATATATATATATATATATTTAAATGAGAGAGGTCACCAACACTGTGTATGTATTTTTTTAACATTATTTTATTATTCCGTGTTTTGATTTTTTCATTAAAAAATATGTTTAGATCATTGTAATAATGTTTTTAAATCATTGAAATAGCTTTAGCGCGTTTCAGACGTTCTGTGAAGCGTCCTCTTCAGAAAGTATTCAAAATGTAAAATGTTTAGAATATATTTAAAATATATCTAAGATGTGTTTAAAATGTAAAAGAGCATTTTCGTAATCCATTTTGGTGACATGTTTCCGAGCGGTGGAAATATCTGTAAATGATTCTAGTTGTTCATTCGTGTGCTCAACCCTTGCTTATTGGGGACCAGACCGTGGTCACTGCTATCTTTTGCTTTTCTCTCTCTTTTCTTGTGTTTTTACTTTCTTTATTTATTTTTTCTTATTTTTTTCTCATACTTGAGTGGAAGTGAGGTGTTTGGTCAAATGAGTGCGTAGGGGAGTGTGTGTGTGTGTGTGTGTGTGTGTGTGTGTGTGTGTGTGTGTGTGTGTGTGTGTGTGTAGGGGGGGGGTTCCTTGTATTGGTCTGTAGAATGTGTGTTCTATGTCTTATAGTTTTATAACATTATAAATTTATTTGCTTCCATACGAAAGCAAATGTGATACAAGGTCGTTTCTAATGTGTGTGCGGGGGGTGGGGGGTGACCAGCTCCCCTGAAACGAGGGTAATTGGTAGGGATATTTTCATTCAATTTTGATTTTGATTTTTTTGGATTTTCAGATTTTAGTTTCTGTGTATTGTGATTTGTGATTTTCGTTGTGGTCTTAATCGGTTATGGCATTCATAGTATTATGTTTGTTTAAATAAAGAGGCGTATTCATAAATATACGTAGGGGATTTTTTAATGTTTCTATTTATTTATTTATCTCTCCATGCGGGTAGGGCCAGACCCAGGAACGGTTTTTAGTGTGGGGAAAATCTCGTTTCCCAGGTAGGAGGGGATACCTGGAGGGGTACAATTATAAGAGTAAGGATGAGAATTATCTCAGTCATGAGGGATTTCTCCTCCACTGACTGAGGGTAGGAGGGGTGGGTGAAGTGTTGGAACAGATACTACACTGTGGTTCTAGATATTTCTTAGTGTTGTTGGTTTCGAGGTAAAGTAAGGTTGGTATTGTTCAATGTTTTATATTAGAGATAGGGATGTTTTGCCTCTGCGTGGCTGTGTGTGTGTGTGTGTGTGTGTGCTTTAATGTGTCGGTTCTGAATTATGTGTGGGGGGGGGGTGTATGTATATGTACGTACGTGCGAGTGTGCCTTGCATTTCATGTTTTTGTGTGTTGATATTAGGCTCTGTTTAGTTCTGGAGTGAATCTTGTTCTGAAATTTTTTTTTCTGTGTAAGTAAATAAAAGTAATTGTCTTTTAACATTGGCTGGCACTTGTCTTTAGTAGTGGCAGTTGAAATGATAAAAGTAATACCGATGTTAATCTTAAAAAGAAAGAACTTTATTTGCTTTTTTTACATATTGGAGAAAGTACATCTCTTGTTAATAAGGTTGGCCGACAACGTGTGTCTTGTTAGTTCGGTGGCTAAATGTGTACTGGCTACTTGCCTGTCATGCTGGCTGGGGATTGGTTAAGGAGAAAGAGAGAGAAAAGAAACAGTATAGGAGTAGGAGAGAGAGGTGAGGAAAAGTCTTTTAACACGCGAGTTGGCAACTGACTTGGTCACGACCTGCTTTTCAACCTGACCCCTGCTAGTTGCTAAGCAACAAAGAAAAATAGAGAAAGGCTAAGAAACCATTATTTTGGGGTAATGGTATTATTTTTGTCCTACTTCTTGGCTTTTAAGGGTGACTCAGGTCAGTCTTGCAATCTGTTTGAAAGATTGGCATTATTTTGAAGCTATTTCCACTGCATGTGTGCACGTGTTTTGAAACATAGAGGTGCTGTTATCTGCAATTTTAACGTGGCTCTTATGTAAGGCCACTCTATTGTTGAAGTTTTTGGTGGCGCCTATGTAGGATTTGTCGCATGCTGTGCATACACTACATTTCTGGAGGTGCAATTCAGATCCTTTTTTATTCTGAATGTTTGTGTTGGGTTTTTGAATGCGTATGTGTTTCCTTCTATTATTATGTCACAAACTCCACGTCACGGTTTGTTGCATTTTGTAACCCCTTTTGTAGTGTGTTGAACGAGTTTTGAGGAAGTTAGGATTTGTTTTTAGTTTTTGGGTTGGCGTTTGCTTTTTATTATTTTTGTTGTCTTAAGTATATTGTTTAGTTTGTTGTTTTGACTAAGAAGGATAAGGTTTTTGTTATCTGTGTAAATATTTCTGGGTTGTTTGTGTTGTGTGTAGAGCCGTATGCTAAAATTTGTTCTTTGCTGTGTTCTTTTGGGTTTCTTAGTTGGTCTATTGGAATTTTTTCTGCCAGTTCAATACCTTTCCGTATTAGTGGTGGTGGATATCCTCTTTTCTGCAGGGTTATTTGCAGTTCATTTAGTTGAGTTACATTTTAAACACATCTTAAATATATTTTAAATATATTCTAAATATTTCACACTTTGAATACTTTCTGAAGAGGACGCTTCACAGAAAGTCTGAAACGCGTTAAAAACTATTTCAATGATTTAAAAATATTATTACAATGATTTAAACATATTTTTTAATGAAAAATCAAAACACGGAATAATAAAATAATGTTAAAAAATACATACACAGTGTTGGTACATTATTCTATCGTTGGAATTTCTTAACCCACTTTATATATATATATATATATATATATATATATATATATATATATATATATATATATATGATTTTTACAATATATTACACTTTTATTTATACCAATCCTTAATTTATGAAGCTCAATGTAATTACTAGGGCTGTGACAACAGAATATTCTTTTAATTCTTTTGACTCTCGGGTATATATCCGACACAGATACTCTTAATAAACCAAGAATCACATCTCTCTATATAAAAACATATAAGATATTAACAGATATATACTCAAGAGGCAAAAAAATATGCTGTTGTCACAGCCCTAGTAATTACAGAGCATATAGCAACAAGTTACGGCATAATCACGTTGACACACTGGTTCCCATTGGATCATCGAAGTTAAGCAACATTGAATCTGGTCAGTACTAAATGGGTGACCATTTGGACCTTCCAGGTGCTGGACGTGCTCTCTGCTTATCTCAGCATTGTTTTCAGTCGTCCTGGATAACTCCTTGCCACTGGATTCAGGAGAGGTTTGGCTAGGATTGCACAACCCTTGCCTTACACTTACACACGCAGCTGCCCCTATAGGAGTATCCTTTGTCTTTCGACAAATAACTGACAGAAGTCTATATTCCAAATTTCATGATGTTAACTATCTTACAATGTATTCCTTTAAGTGCATTGACATTCACAATTCTTGACAGCACCTGTTCTGTAGCGCAAAATCATTTATTTAATTATTATATCAATCAATGAATCTATTTTTACCTTAACTCCTCAGAAGAAATAGCAAATATCAATCCATTAAAAGAAAATAAAATGCATTTGGGATGATTACAAGATCCGAAAACTGGGAAAGAAGTTGCAATTACCTTTTATTTTTATTTTATTATGCCATGGCATAATGTGAGAACTGGCTTTCTTCTGTGGAAGACAACCTATTTTTAAGTCGCCTGACAAAGAATTGTGAATTTGACCAACTATCTGTCCGAAACATTAGTATGTCCAGTGTTGCAACCTTGTAAATTTGTCAATATCAATAAAAATATATCTTGCTCTGTTTTTTTATTGATCACTCTTAAACCACCTTGTTAAATTCATGAGCTTTCTCTCTTGAATACCTATTACTTAGTATATATATATATATATATATATATAGTCATTCACATACAGTACTATTTCGCTGTATCACAGCTCATCAGTGCAGCTAGACAAGCAACTACCTCAAGCCAGGATCGAGACTCGACCGCCCAAACGACAGTCGGCACTTCTAATTGTTATGCTATTCAGCTGCTGCTATGTTGGGTAGTGAATAAACAATGTTTTGACATTGTCCAAACGCCTAGGCTCTATTTTTTTACATAAAGAGCATCACTTAATACGCTAATGGCAGTTTGTATATCACTTCCCAATATGCTCAGCCCAAGATAGGGAGCATTTTATATATATATATATATATATATATATATATATATATATATATATATATATATATATAAAGTAGCAGGCTGCTCGACATTGCCCAGTCATAAAATATGCTTAAATATGGTATTTTGATTGATGCAGATTGTATTTATTATTATACTAGCGGGGTGCCTGGCATTGCCCGGCATTGCCCGGCGTTGCCCGAGTGTTTTGAAAAAAAAGTGTTAGTAGGCAGGCAGGCTCGAACCATGACATGAAGGCGGAAAAGAAAGTGAAAGAAAAGCTGAGATCTTACCACTATGCTACGAGGCGAGAAGTGAAAAGCGTTCAAAATCAACGATTAAAAAGTTGACTTGAAGTGAATAAGTTCATGCAGGTGCAGAAGCGAAGGTTGGCTGCAGGCCAGTTTCTGCTTCCCCACGACGTTGGGGAAACCCAGCTCCCCTCAAGAAGGGGGAGCACTCCAAATGAATAATAATTGTTTGATATGAAGGGTTTCCCCGACATTGATCAAATCTGATTGACTTCAAGACGTTTTGGCCACTAACCCGGCAAGTCAATTCGCTTCGATTAGTTTCACTTTATTTATGCGAAAAAGACCAACAAACATTCAAAAGGTCGAAATACAAGGAGTTTATAAAAGTAGATCAAAATAAATGTACCACTACTCTTATGAGCCTGTCAGAGAGAAATGATTTAATGATTGAGAAAAAATTTCCAGTTATACCGTAGCTGGAAATATTGTGAAGTAGGCCTTTATACCATACCTTATCAAAGGCCTTTGATATGTCAAGAGCAATTGCCCTAGAAAGGAAGCCTTTGTCGAGAAATTCACTAATCCTATGAGATATAACCGTTAGCACATCTGCTGTAGATCTAGCAGAACGGAAACCATATTGTGTGTCACTAAGAAGGTTATTTCTGCTGAGGTGGTTGACTATTTCTCTATTTAATATGGATTCCAGCAGCTTACTCATGACACACAGGAGATTTATTGGTCTGTACTGAGAGGGAGATGACTTATCACCTGAATTCTTAAATACAGGGCATATTGATGAGATTTTCCAGGATGTTGGAAAACACTTCTCCTTAAGGCAACGCTTAAACAGGTGGTGATAAGAAGATTAGAAATAATGTACAGAATGGACAAAAATTAATTACTTAATTTAATTACTAGCTTAACAAGTATTTGCTGACAGACAAGTGAGCACATACATTCGTACATATTTGAAAAACATGCTGAGCAGATTTTATATATACGTTTCTCCCCAACTGGATCATAATATAACAGAATTATGCCACCTTTTTTCCAGTGACCTTAGCAAGAAATTTGATGCAAGTCTTTCATTTTAGGACTGGAGTGAAAGCCAGTCTTAGGAGCTTATTAAAGCAAGAGGTTTTCTCAAGCAACTAGCTATTCATTTTAACTGAGGTAAATGAGGGTCCGAGTGTTGATGGTGATGGGAGAAGCTGAAATTTGGTAGAGAAGTCAGGCATATCTCTATCAAATATGGTTGGATTGCAGAAATAATTGTGAATTTTATTAATGGTGCCATGGGTTACAGCTTTTTAGAGTTGTCCTGTTGTAATTAGCATACACCTAAGATAGGCACCGCCAAAACTGCCGTTGATTTCTCGCTGGCAATGACCATTTGGATGGTCAATGGAATTTGGGTGGCAATAAGCCTCCCCAAAGTCTCAGTCCCCTCCGTACCTATCCAGTGGAGGTCTGGTAAGTACTTTCACTACTCAGTCTTTCCATCCTCCTTGACACCTTTGACTATTTGGTGCCAGCCTATGCCGGCACTACAAATTTTTTTGTTTATTATTATTGTTGTTGTTGTTGTTGTTATTATTATTATTATTATTAACAACAACAGCAACAACAACAACAGTAGCAGTAGTTACTGTTTATCATATATAGAAAGAAATGAAACTTACCATAAGTAAATTTGGTGTTTAATTTAAATAATAATTTTAAAAAGCAACTTTTAATAAATAAAGTCCGGTATTAGGAATTTCTACTTTTTTATTTTCATGCAACTATGCAAGAGCTCATTGTATAAATTTTATGAAAAAGATATTAAAAATAAACAAATTCCATTATAATAGGATTATCTTGAAAATCCCTGACCCAGGACGGTGAGTCTATAATATTGAGGTATTGTTGGGAGCCTTTTTAATAATGGGGAGAAAAAGCCACCAATAAAAAAATAAATTAATAAAACCACAATGACCAAAAAAAGTATTGGATGCTAATCTATGTCACCATCTCTCTCGTTTCCTTTATTCACGAGAGTAACTAGGAAACATTTATGCCAGAACTCAAACTAAAGATAACAAAATAAATACCCCAATTTTTCAGACAAAGCAAACATTAAATGCTGAATATATTTGCCTATCAAATAGATTAATCTATCATCAAGCAAAAAAAAAAAAAAAAAATCTATATAAAAAGGACAAGATTATGTATGCATATATAGGTCAGGTGTAAATTAATTCTTGTAGAAAAGTCTTTGAGGAAAACTGTGCTGAAATAAATGATGATGATAACATACAACAGAAAGTTGATTTGAACAAATTGCTAGGTTAAATTAAAAAAAACAAAAACTTTGGGCCTGTTGATTTAGAATGACTGTTTTATGCCAAATTGGTGGTTGAATATGGTTAAATTTGTGCTCAATAATACTAATCCCTATTAATCCCTGTTAACCCAAAATACAATTTCGAATTACGTCTCTCACTCCTGGACAGGGTTCAAAAGAAAGTCACCAACTTGATAGGTCCTGAATTGTGATCCAAGCTTCAACCTCTGTCCCATCGACAAAATGTTGCATCCCTCTGCCTGTTCTACAAGTATTTTAATAGTGGATAATCTGATGAACTACAAGCCCTTGTGCCCCCTTGATGTAAATACCCCCGACAAACCCGACAATCAGCAAAATCCCACCCCTACACAGTAGAGATCCCTAGATGTAAGAAAGCATTCTACTCTAATGGTTTCTTCCCTAGAACTGCTAGACTCTGAAACTCCCTTCCGGGTTTCTGTTTTCCCAACTGTACTGACATGCAGAAGTTCAAGTGTAATGTGAACAGATATCTTGCTGCTCAACTCTCTACATAACATCCCTGCAACTTATGTCCCTGATAGTAGCCTCCTACATCAAAGTGGCACTGTGTCTTGTTTGGGGTGAAAATGGAATAAAAAAAACAACAAAAAAAAAACGTAGGATTTCTACACAGTCATGTCTGGCAGACCAAGAGCATGCTATCCTCATGGGTTAAATAAAAGGTTCTGTTTCAAATTCCATACAGATTCCAGAGTTCGACAGAAAGACTCCAAAGTTAAACTTGAAGAAGGTTGAAGGTTACATCGATCCAAAAATTGTGAAAATAACACTCAATCTGAGAAAAGTAGTTTGAAGTATCAAGATAATATGAATAATTAATCCTCATCTAAAAAATTTCAGAAACATATTATCAAATTATTTCATTCATTATTTTCAACCCTCTCATAATATTCTTCATCATACAACTGACAATTCATCCAATCTCATTATTTCGTTCCTCTTTTTAGGATGCTCATAGCAAGAACTCGCCTGGCTATTACCACTGTAAAGAAATTTTCTATTTTCCTCATCAAACAGAATTTCCATGAACATAGTTACTTGCCAAGAAGTTCCCATCTGTGAAACACAATACCACAGGACTGCTTCTATGCATGCTACAACATAGTCGTCTTCAAATCCAATGTGAACATATGTTTGTCATCAACCATATTCATAGGTCATGAAATATTGTTTATTTCATTCATTATTTTCAACCCTTTCATAATATTCTTCATTATTAGAGATAGGACAACAGCATATTCTTTTCATTGTTTTGACTGTCGAGTGTGTATCCGTTGATATCTTATATGCTTTTATACAGCGATCTGATTCTCGGTTGATTAACTGTGTCTAACTGTGTCGGATATATACTCGAGAGTCAAAACAATGAAAAGAATATTCTGTTGTCATAGCCCTATTCATTATACAACTGATGATCCATCCATCTCATTAACCTTTATCCTTGAGTGGTTTTAACCTTGATAAGTGGTGACTTGTTAGTATAAAGAAAAAATAGGTATTCAAGCCAAATTTTATTTTTTGTAAAATATTGTAATCATCAGTTGTATTATTTATCCATTTATTTATTGCAGATTATTGTCCTTATCTCCTCGTTGTTTCACGACGTTTCGGCCAACTATTCTTCTGGCCTTCGTCAGGTGGTTAACCAGAGGAATAGTTGGCCGAAACGTTGTGAAACGACTACTAGAAGATGAGGATAATAATAGATGGATAAATAATAGAAATTACTCATCGCAACAAGAATTATAATTAATTAAAATAATATGCCAGTTGATTTGTAAGAAATTAAATCTTGAGATTACTTTCAACAACCTTGTAACTCTCTCTTTCCTTATTTTGTTCTTTAGTCCTCATATTCCATGAGCGATGTTTCTGACAAAATAGGAAGAATTGCTGTTTTCTATTTTCCAAGTCGGAATGTATTTATCTAGCATTTATTGTTGACTAATTATTGATCTTAGTATACTTTCTTTTTTTAAATTTACTTTTTCCATCAAGTGGCTTCATGGCTTGTTTGTAGCAATTTTCCATAAAAGAAAGTGCCGTTTCATAACCTTTATCCTCGAGTGACTTTTAGCCTTGATAAGTGATGATTCGTTAATAAAAACGAGAAAAATGTATTCAAGCGATTTTTCTTTTTCTTCTTTTTCGTAAAACATGATAATTGTTGTCTGACTTGTGAGGAAGACACAAGTGCCGTCTTATATTTCTTGTTTCCTCTGCAATGGAGAGCCTCCACCATTTCATCATTTTAGATCCATTATTACTCCTAAACAGAAAAAATATGGCAAGACCTACTTACCGTTTTCAGCCTGTTTTTCGGTGCACAAAGATACAACCTTTGTCCTTTCTTCTCAGCAGATCCTCATTCTCACTTGATATTTTCAATTGGCCAAACTGACAAATAAGGATTAATCATCTCTCGCTCTCTCTTTCCATTATATATTTATCATCTTTTCTCTCTATCACTCTTTCTTTCTCTCTCTCTCCCTCTCTCTCTCTATCTCCTTCTCTCTTTCTTTTTCTACTCCCTCTCTGTTGGATGGATTGACAATTCTAAGGTCATCAAAGCTGAAAAATGTTTAGTAATGACATCATTTGCTTTGCCTTTTGCATTATTTTGTTCTCTAAAAAGCATGTCATTGAAACACGTACATAGATGGGTGACTGATAAAACTGTTAACTACGATATAAACTCTCAGGCTTCGAATCTCAACTTGAAACAATCAGCATGTCTATCCACACTGAGGAATACTGATACAACGAAACAATTATCAGTAGTAGATTATATATATATATATATACTTCTACTATTATATAACAGGAACATTGTGTGCCTCTGTATCTGTGTGTCTGTATGTCTATTAGTTCATTCCCTATGGACTCAAAAATGGCTGGGCCGATATTCATGAAATTTCACACGAAAGTACTTTATGTGTCTGGCAGTGTGCAGATAGGTTTTGTATCGGAATGTCTTCAATAAGTATCAATAATTGAAAATTTGGTCAGCGTTAATATCTTACATAGTCTACCATCAAAAGTGCATTTGAGAAGTTTTATTACTACACAAGCCGAAAAGCCCGACATATACAATCAACAGTAAGTTCTTTGATATGACAAGGGCACGTTCGAAATGAATGTTTCTGTTTAGAGCACAAATGATATTTTTAAATTTTAATGCAAGCTATTATATATATACTTTTATAAAATCAACAATAGATTCTCTACAGTGCAATGTAGTCTACAATATATGGTGAACTTAGTTACTGCGAGAGGCATGTGTATCACAATGGGTTCCTAATTAGATCAGGCAATCAATCGATTTGATTGAAAAATAGGCTATTTTATCGATTCTGATGACAATAAAATATTGGTGTGAAACATTCATTGATCATCATTAAATCCCTGCTAGCATATATATATATATATATATATATATATATATATATATATATATATATATATATATATATATATAGGTTGATCATCTCCTTGAAACGTTAATCTTAATCAGTTCGTATATACCAATCGTAATGGATTAAAATACATTTTCATAATTAAAAAGTTTTTCATATTTAAAAAAATTGTTTTATATAAAGTTAGAAAAAGTCCAAGTTCAATGAATATCTTTTTTGATTCCAGAGCATATATAGTGTAATATAACAGTTCTCAAAGTTCCAAAGATCAAGTTTAATTTATTTTTCTACATAGTCTCGATGTACTTTTGCATGAGCATTCGAAACACTTTTTGTCATACAAGGATCGTTCCAAAAGTAAAGCCTCCTATTTTTAACTCAAAAAGTTGAACAGCTAACGATGACAAGAGTGGTAATATTAAAAACTAGCGACCTTTTTGTGCTCCAGAATTTATTTTCTACATAATACGTGCTTAATGCTATAACTAAATAGCATTAAGCACGTCCTCTTGCATGGGTATGCCGCGTCTTTTTCTTCTTCATTTTGACTCGTCCCTCGTTTCCACTTGTCTTCTACACCTACGCATTGCATTCAAGACGCGTTTCCCTTTTTAAAAAGAGGTTGGGATTTACTAAGCAAAGTTCATAAACCACTGCAATAATACATTTGTGATTGACCCCCCCCCCTCCTCGTCGTCGTCGTCGTCGTCGTCGTCGTCCTCCTCCTCCTCCTCCTCCTCCTCATACTTGATTATGTCAGAAAATGCACCAATTTCATGCTTCTTACTTAACTAAATTATACTCAGTAATACTAACGAATAACGCTAGAGTTGAAAGGATCTTCGAATGTAAATTTTTTGACAGAAAATTCTGCACTCATTCAGACTTTAGAAACAACTGGCTTGTTAACCCTGTTTTATAGTTATTCATCCACCGTTTCTTGATCAATTTATTTTTTAATTTTGGACACGTAGCCCTTAAAAAAAAGAAAAAAAGTCAGCGATATGCCTCCCCCTCCCCCAATTGAAAGCTTTGGAGACCCCTATCCTGGAGTATTCTTTGCTGTCACTGATGGCAGCACTACCCGTTGCATTTTAATCATTAAATCCATCTTTCTATATGTATTTACTATCGAAATTATGGAATTTTATATTTTAAAATTCATCTTGAAATTTAATGCGATTTGTTTTAATCTTTAAGAATTTTCTGAAATTTATTATATAAAGTGCAAATATCTGTTCGTATGTCCAGCTAAAACTTGAAAAATACACAGCAAACACCCACAAAGTTGATATATTTTTAATCGGCATAACCTGGATGTAATCTAAAATTAAAAAAAGATTCATTATTTGGCAGTCAAATAGCCATTTACATCATTTAATGTTATCAAAACGTACACACATTTTTTAACGTTATCATCTAAAGGGATGTAACTCTGATTTTTTTCCACAAAGTTATTTCCCTTATGATGACTCGAGTTATGTGTATGTATATGCCCAGAGAGAGGAATGGGCTGAGCAAAGAAGAAAGAAGTAATTGGAAGAGGAATGGAGAAAACGGGGGAGGGATAAAAAAAAAGGGATAGAAGTTATGTTACACCTTTGCTCAGTGCAATGGCAGGTAGCCCTGCTAATCAAATATAAAACCTGGTTGGTTCAAATGCCAAGATGGAGATTCGGAAATGATTGAGATGTGTATGTGATTAATGTCCATTTTCTATTTCACTGGTGACTTCACAAATATGAAGACTGAATGGCTAAATAACATTTGTCTATTGCTCAAAAAGAACTTTGTACTGCGTATTAAATAAACAGTACTGGGAAGGGCTTAATAGACATGATAATTTTTTTTTTTTTTTTTTTTTTTTTTTGTTACACAGTGATCACCACTTATCAAGGCCCGGAAGCCACTCAGGGATAAGGGTTATTGCAAGTACATTACGTTAGTGAGGAGATTTTATGAAGTGTTTAATTGGGGCGGGCGGTTCATTAGGAATTTGTTAACATTAGACTTGAAGACATCCAAGTTGTAGTCCGGAGGGAAGCAGGCAGACGGAACACAGTTCCACAGGCGTGCAGTTCTAAGAAAGAAGCTTTGCTCATGAAATCTGCGCTTTGATTTAGGCACAGATATAGAGTGGGGAAAATTTTTCACAGTGGATTCAGCTAGACGGGTGTTTTTCGTGAAAGATTGGCAAGGGGGGACCAGAGATTGGAGTTCAGACGAGCACCTGCCATGAAAATAACGATAAAACAAGGATAGGCTCGCAACGTCTCTTCTGTGGGAGAGGGGTTGCAGGGTAGAGAAAAGGGCATCCCCACTAAACCACGAAGTCTATTTTGTACTCTGTCAAGGTATGATAGGCTGTTTTTGGCAGCTCCTGCCCAGATATGGCAACAGTATTCCATCCTTGGACGTACTTGGCTTTTATATAGATAGAGAATTGCATCAGTAGTGAGATATCTTCTGGAGCGGTAGAAGGATCCCACCATCTTTCCAGCGACCTTGGCAACAGACTTGATGTACGTGTTCCATTTCAGATCAGGAGTAAAGGTCAAACCCAGAAGCTTGTCAAAACACGGGGCCTCACCCAGACGAGAGCCATCCATCACAATTGATGCCAGCTGGGGATCAGAGCGTTGATGATGTAAGGATAGGAGTTTGGTTTTGGATGCATTAAAGGTAACTAGCCACATCTTCCCCCACTGAACCATGCGCTCGAGATCAGAGGAGAGAGAATCCGAGAGAACTTCGTCATTTACAGCCTTTGATGTGTTGCCGTAGATGGTCGTGTCATCAGCATAGATGTCAACGAATGATTTAAGTATGTGTTTAGGGAGGTCATTGATGTAGATCAGGAAGAGAGTTGGGCCCAGTATTGACCCCTGAGGGACTCCAGCATTTATATTGCAGGCCTCCGATTTTTGTCCATCTACCACTACTCTTATGAGCCTATCGGAGAGAAATGATTTAATGATTGAGAAAACATTTCCAGTTATACCGTAGCTGGAAATCTTGTGAAGTAGACCCTTATGCCATACTTTGTCAAAGGCCTTTGATATGTCAAGAGCAATTGCCCTAGAAAGGAAGCCTTTGTCAAGAGATTCACTAATCCTGTGGGATATAACCGTCAGCACATCTGCGGTAGATCTTGCAGAGCGGAAACCATATTGTGTGTCACTAAGAAGGTTATTCCTGCTGAGGTGGTTGACTATTTCTCTATTTTTTCTATTTAATATTGATTCCAGCAACTTACTCATAACACAGAGAAGACTTATTGGTCTGTACTGAGAGGGAAATACTTTTGTGCATATTAAAGCGCTATTCTTTACCTTCCTTAGGCTTCATTTATTTCTGTTTTGTCTTTTTTTAGTCTTAGGTAACGACTTATCAAGGCTAAAAACCAGAGTGGATAAAGACTAATGAGATGGAAAGCCTGTCAGCCAAAAGATGAGTTTGGTTACTTATGGTATGGTTTATAACAAGTATTTGTTGACGTTGGATTTGAAAATGAATATGTTGTAATCTACAGGGGAGCAGTCTTGCAGTAATGTGTTCCATGGATGAGAAACCCTTGAAATTCTGCCTGATGCTAAGCATGTGGAAGAAGGATAGTTTCTTTCCATTGTGGTTATAAGACAAGTTCTTGCTGTAAATGACAAAGCAATAAAAATGCGATAAGTATCACCTACCCATATATGGCAGCAGTACTCTATCTTAGGATGTATCTGACTCTTATATAGGTAGACGATTGCATTAGGAGTCAGGCATTTTCTGGAGTGGTAGAATGATCCAACTATTTTTCAAATTTTCTTGGTAACAGTGGTAGAATGAATCAACTATTTTTCAAATTTTTTGGATGTAGGCTGTTCATATATTCAAGACAATGGCAGAAACCGTAGAAAAAGACCTTCAGGGGAATAGGGCAGTAAATGAATGTTAGTATTTAATGCTACTAAGACTAAGCTCCTTTCCTTTAGCAATTATAAGAAACCTTCTCAACCACTGATAGTGATGACTAATAACCCTACTTGAGAGATCATCGTTCAAACTCCTCAGCTTAACATTCCACGGCAACATAAAGTGGAACAAATATATTGAGGGCATTGCCAAGGCTGCTGCTGCAAAAAAGGTGGGTCCCCTCTACTGTGCTAGAAAATTACTCACACCTGAGTGTATCTTGTATCTCCACAAAGCTACCATTTGCTCATGCATGGAGTATTCTTGCCATATCTAGGCTGGTGCATCTGCCACTAGTCTCTCCCACTTAGGATTAAAAAAAAAGTTTCTAATCTAATAGGCTCTGCACTATAAACCAAGCTTCAACCTCTGTCCCATTGCCACAATGTTGCACCTCTGTGCCTGTTTTACAATTATTTTAATAGAATATAATCTAACGAACTTGTAGCACTTGAGCTCCTTTGACGTACATACCCCAGATTAACTTGTTAAGCAACAAAATACCTCCCCTTCACTTATGAAGTCCTTAGAAGCCAGAAAGCTTTTTACTCTAATAGTTTCTTCCTCCGGACTGATAGGCTTTGTATTTCCCTCCCTGTTTCCTACATCCCTGATTGTACTATCATGCAAAAGTTTAAATGTAATGTGAACAAACATCTTACTGCTCATCTTCTCACATAGTTCTCTATAAACAGAATCCCAAACAGTGACCATGTACACCCAAGTGGACTGTTTGGAATGTATTAGAATGAAAAAAATAGTTTTCCACTTTGGGTTTCTTAGCTGCATCTAAAATAAGATGTGTCCATTAAAATGAACAATTAAACTGTTGCGTTAAATACTTTAGTGTGAGATTAGCGACTGACAGACGGACAAAGCCTAGGATGCATCTAAAACGTGTATTAAATAAACGTTTGTATATTTTATAAATTTTTATATCATATTTCTTTTAGTATATCTGTCTGTCTCTCCATTCCACCTTTTCTCCGAACCTACTGAGCCGATCTGGGTGAAATTTTTTATTGGACTTTGTTATGATAACTTGCAGCAAACTAAGTATTATTGTCTCCGTTTAATGCACAGCTAAGGATTAATAGGGGTTAGTATAATACACAAAAAATGACCACAAATTTAACCATCTTCAACCAAGGGTTATAACTTTCGTCCGTTTTTAATGGGTTATAAAGTTTAGTTTTTAATGGGTTATAAAGTCTAGTTTTTAATACTTTAGTTCATCCTAAATAAGGCCATTGCCACAGATATAAGGGGCTATGAATTAGAGGTCAGATTTATGAAGGAGTTGTACAGGATGTTTGTTCACATTACATTTAAATTTCTGCATGTTGCTACAGTCAGAGAAATAGGAAGAGGGGGGGGTCAAAAGCTAGTATTACAAGGAAAAAAACTATTATTGTTGAAATCTTTCAAGAATCTGTGGATAACTACAGTGAAGGGACGGGATTTTGCTACCTGTTGGTTTGATCGAGGGTATTTACACAAGTGCGGCAAGCTCATCGGAAACACATTCTGTTAAAAACAAGCACACGGATGCAATATTGCAGCTTAGTAGACAGCGTAGGGTCTTTTAGGTTAGAAACTGGAATCTTAGAGAGATATCAATCATACCAGTTATTATAGGTGCCACAGGGCTTATGAAAAAGAATCCGAAGTCCTACTTAACTAATATTCCTTGTGAACAAAGTGCAAAAGAGATCCAGACAATTGCACTTACGGGAACAACGAAGGCACTAAAAGAGCTCTCGGCTGGTTTCAATAAAAATCAGGGGGATGTTGGCAGCTGGTCTGACTGCTCCATACCCAACGTTACAATCTTCAAAGGAAGAAAATTAAAAAAAAAAAAAAAAGATTAGAGGTTCTTTGTTAGACCCAGGTCAAGCAGGAGACAATAATCGCTGGTGTACCAACCCAGATGTAATAACATTACTTTATGCATGGGCAAACGATGGCTTTATAGAGATAAAGGATACTGACAGGTGTGTTGTTACATCTGATGACGTTGCTATTTTATAATCAAAACGTTACACTGTTTAAATAACTTTTCAACAACATCCTCCTCCTTCCCCTTCCCACTCCTCCCACGAATAATATTGATGAATTAATTATTAAAAAGTATGCAAAATATTTAGCTCACGCCGTCGGTTGCTACTTTATTCAGTGGTGGTTATTTATTTTGGGCCTTCTAATATGTGCGCACGCTTCCTACAATTAATACTATAAACTATTTTTGTACTGTTTAATTTTGATAGCCGTTGTAAGAGCCAATCCCATCTACCTTCGACTTCTAACTTGTTGGAGTTTCCTGAAATGGATAGCGTCTATGACGTTCCAGAAGCTTCCTTAGTTTTAGATTTTGGCCTCTTAATGCGCCGTCAGAAAATATATAGAGTCAGCAACATCGTTATCATCATCATCGTCATTGTCTTATTATTATTATTATTATTATTAGTAGTAGTAGTAGTAGTAGTAGTAGTAGTAGTAGTAGTAGTAGAGTAGTAGAGCGGTGGTGATGGTGGTGGTGGAGATAGCAGTTGTTATAGTTGTATTAGTAGTAGTAAAACATGCGAGAAAGCATCATCATCATCTTATTATTATTATTATTATTAGTAGTAGTAGTAGTAGTAGTATTAGCAGTAATAGTAGTAGAGCTAATGATAGTAGCAGTAGCAGTTGTAGTAATTGTATCAGTAGTAGTAAAACATGCGAGAAAGCGAAAAGTGGCATCATCATCATCATCATCATCATCATCACTATTGGTTTAACATCCTCTATACATGCTGGCATATGTTGGATGACTTTAAGAAATTAACTTCTAAAATAACCTATCTTGGCCAGGTCTTTATTTATCCCTCTTCTCCCCAGGTCTATCTTTATCACTTTCGCCCATGTTTTCCCTGCGAACTGTACCTGATATTTGAACTGTTCTACACCTACCAACCAAAAACTCATCTATTCTTTCAATGTGACCAAACCAACAAAGTCTCCTGCTCTACATGCATCTCTCTATACTGTCCAGATTAAATCTTCCTCTAAGGTCATCACAACCAAGCCTGCCTTTATGATTTACATTACACGCCCATTGTATCTCATTCTCGTCTCATTTCTCACCATGCAATGCTCAAACCTCATTGGTCAGGTTTCACTTAGATCATCCCACTGTGTAGACATGCTTGATAGACTCTTCCCTTGGTTGACAGGGAGGTTGACTGTCATGGCTCTTGTGACCTGCGACATTGTTTGACTGTGGAAATAATTATCTCTCATATTCTGAAAATTCTATTACTAATTGCTCGCTAGGTTAGCATATTGGATGACATCGTCCTAGCGAGGTAAAATCCCTATGTATCAGACATCAGCTTTGGTTCTCAGTGGTTGGATGGCCACACCCCTTGTTCGAGATGAAATAGGTTTATTTCATAGTCGAATTTCACCACGGTTTGCTTGATCTGTATCAATTAATAGACATTTTTGTGTGTGGTGTGGTGTGGTTGCTCAAATAGCAGAGTAGTTGCCTTGCATGCAAGAAAATGAGCACTCAAAACTGGATAGGAAATGTAACAATATATAGATATACATATTTATGGGGAAATATGTTTATCCAATTATATTTCACCCTTTATTTATACCAATCATTTAATTTATGAAGCTGGATGTAACTACAGAGTATGTTCAAATAAAAGATAAAAGTCTATAATCCAAATTTCAAGATGTTGGCCACCTTACCGTTTATTTCTTTAAGCATGTTGACATGCACGATTCTTGACATCACCTGTTTCATAGCACAGAATCATACATGTAATTATTATATCAATTCTTGAATTTATTCCGCCCTTAACTAATCAGAAGAAAAAACATTTATTAACTTTAAAAGAAAATAAAGGCATATAGGCATGATTACAGAATCCGAAAATCGGGAAAAAAGCTGCAGTTATTTTTTCAATTTGTTATGTCATTTTTTTTCTTCTGATGAGTTAAGACCAGAATAAATTTAAGAATTGACATAATAAAATTTCCACGTGGGAACATGTGCTTCAATTGCCGTTTTGAACCATTAGTGGCCTCATTTGCACAATATTCAGCAGGAAGTGAGAAGATATTTTGCCATGGGGCGTCCCTGATGAGATCCCTGATGGCTTTCCAGTCGGCCTTTTTATAATATTTCGTTGTTTTGAGCAGTGGCTCTTCAGTTTTGGCTTTAAAGTTTAGGGCTATTTCAACCATTACCACTGCATGATCAGCATTCCCAAGTGGGCTGTGGGCATTAGTTACACAGTCATCGGGAACTGTGGTCAGAAACAGATCTAGAAGTGATGCGTGTTGTTCTTGCTGATCAGGGAAACGGGTTGGAAACGTAACCATCTGTGATAGGGAATGAGATATAGAGAAGTTATGTGCTATTACAGATATTTTGTTTTGAGTTTTTTAAATTGCAATATATTTGTCGTGGTGTGCTCACATCGTAGCTTATGTTTTGCCATGCCGGCCATTTTCTTACACCCTTTCTTGTCTACAGAAAGCTTAAACATATTTTAATATATCAAAAAAAAGGAAAAAAAAACAGTTTTATATCTTTTTTTCAATCTGGGAGGAGTATTTCTAGAGTCACTCACACACGCATGCACACACGCACTCGCGCGCAAATAATGAAACATTATGCATTCCATTTTTCCCCGCGCATTTGGAGAAAAAAACATAATCTCTCAGCAACGACTCAAATTCAAATACACCCACACACTTTGCTCAAAATAAAAAAAGTAAAAAGAACATATTTGTAGCGGACGTAGTTGGAAGCACCATCACGTGACACAACCAGCCAATGAGAAAATTTAGAATATAATTTCTTTTACAAATTTCTAAAATGCCAAAATATCGGCAGAAGCTAATGTCTCCTGGAGCCGATATGGATTTATAAAAAGAGCATTTTTGCGCCCAAACAAGGGAGTCGACCTTTGAGCACCATGGCGTAGATATCAACATTGACCGGTCCTCGGGACGTTTAGCACGCGTATGCCCGACAATTAATTCCTCCACGTGGATACGGACTTGCAACCCTAATGGACCTTTTATTTTTACCCTTTTCTGTCTCAGTTAAGTAAGCGGTGGACTTTTTATATTGTTTAATTCTTCGTAAAAAGACTGGTTATTTCTAACCAGGAACTTTCACTTTTCTGCATCTTTTCATTCAATCACCTCAGTCGCAGGTAGAGACTTTCAATTAAGAAGAAACCCACAGGCCCACAGTATTAATGCTGGAGTCCCCCAGGGGTCCATCCTGGGCCCAACTCTCTTCGTGATCTACATCAATGATCTCCCAAAACACATACTTCAATCATTCGTTGACATCTATGCTGATGACACGACAATCTATGGCAACACATCAAAGGCCGTAAATGACAAAGTTCTCTCTAATTCTGTCTCCTCTGATCTTGAACGCGTGGTACAATGGGGGAAGAAGTGGCTAGTCATTTTTAATTCATCCAAAACCAAGCTTCTATCTTTACATCATCAACGCTCTGATCCCCATCTGGCATCGATTGAAATGGATGGCTCTCGTCTTGGGGAGGCTCTATGTTTTGACAAGCTTCCTGGCTTGACCTTTACTCCTGATCTGAAATGGAACACGTACATCAAATCTGTTGCCAGGGATGCTGGGAAAATGGTGGGATCCTTCTACTGCTCCAGAAGATATCTCACTATTGATGCAATTCTCTATCTGTATAAAAGCCAAGTACGTCCAAGGATGGAGTACCACATCTGGGCAGGAGCTGCTAAAAACAGCCTATCCTGCCTTAACAGAGGACAAAATAGACTTTGTTGTTTAGTGGGGATTCCCTTTTCTCTTCCCTGCAACCTCTCTCCCACAGAAGAGACGTTGCGAGCCTGTCTTTGTTTTATCGTTATTTCCATGGCAGGTGCTCGTCTGAGCTCCAATCCCTCGTCCCACCTCGCCAATTTTTCACGAGAAACACCCGTCTGGCTGAAACTACTGTCAATAATTTTCCCCACTCTTTATCTGTGCCTAAATCCAAACGTAGATTCCATGAGCAAAGCTTCTTTCTTAGAACTGCACGTCAGTGGAACTCTCTGCCGCTGCCTGTTTCCCACCTGACTACAACTTGAACGTCTTCAAGTCCAACATAAACATACTCCTGACAAACCGCCCCCTTAAGTAAGACACTCTATCAAAACCCCCCAATACTAATGACTACTGCAATACTATCTCATTGATTACTGTACACGCAATAACCCTTATCCCTGAGTAGCCTTCGGGCCTTGATAAGTGGTGACCCCCATGTAAAAAAAAAAATTTTTTTTTAAACTTTTTTATCTTCTCTTTTCATTAATTTACAATCTTTTAAAATATAAATTTTGTATTTAATTTATCCATTCGTTTCAGTCATCTTTGCTTGATTGTTTCAACTCCATTTTACACTTGATTTTTTATCATTATTATTTTAAATTTGCGGGATTAACTTCGACTCGCGTTAGTCCCGCAACATATCTAACACCAAAACCTTTGTTTTTCCTACAGGATAAGATAACAGTTTTACTTTATTTAACTGTAAATTCTTAGGTGTAAGTACAAGTTTTTTGGGGGGTTTTTTTATAAGTTTTTTATTTAGTTCATTCAAGTTTTTATATATTATATATTTTATTATAAAATACGTAATATTTTTACTATAAACATAAATTGTAGTAATATGAGAGTGCAGGAAAAAATTTACTTCTTTTTTCCAGGAAAACTTATTATCTTTATTATATTATATTTTTTCTATACGGCTGTTCATTGCAGGTTGAGGAAATTTCTCTGGGTAATCTTTTACTTAGGTCGACTGTTGAATTGCCATCAACGGCAACAGCATATATGAATCAAAAATATTTTATTCATACATATGATCTTTTTGCTATTGATTAAAATATTTCTGATATATAAACTATATCTCTATCTATATAAGAGCCAGGTACGTCCAAGGATGGAATACTGTTGCCACATTTGGGCAGGAGCTGCTAGAAAGGACTTGTCCTGCCTTGATAAAGTTCAAAATAGACTTCGTAGCCTCGTAGGATATGTCCTTTTCTCTTCCCTGCAACCTGCAACCTCTATCTCACAGAAGAGATGTTGCGAGTTTGTCTCTGATGTATCGTTATTTTCATGGAAAGTGTTTGACTGAGCTTCAATCTATGGTCCCTCCTCGCCAAACTTTCACAAGAAACACTCGTCTAGCTGAAAACACTCTCAATAATTCCTCCCACTCTTTATCTGTGCCTAAACCTAAACGTAGATTCCATGAACAAAGCTTCTTTCTTAGAACTGCACGCCTGTGGAATTGTCTTCCGTTTTCCTGCTTTCCAGCTGACTACAATATGGTTGTCTTTAAGTCTAACGTAAGCAAGTTCTTGATGAGTCGTTAACAAATTTACGGAATTTCCATTACTAACGATTACTATATTGTCCAATTTCTACTGTACACTCTTTAACCCTTATCCTCGAGTGGCCTCTTGACCTTGATAAGTGGTGATGCCTATGTAAAAAAAAAAAAAAAAACACATATAGGAATACAAAAATCGGTTACGTCAAATTCTGATTGCGTGCACAATAATATTGTGACATCATCGGAAAATGGCTATAAAAAAGACGTTCTGAATCATTTCGAAATTTCTGTTGCGGACTGGTGGATATATTATATATATCGCCCAGTCGTACAAAATAGGAAAAATGAATTGAGTTGAGAAAGGAATGAACAACGCGTCTATTGAAATAAACGAACTAGAATTTATTTCGTGAAGAAACAAATAAAAGAAAGGATACAGCACGTGTTTAGTTTGGCGTGTGTCTCTTGCTGTTAGCTGGTGAGAAGGAAAGTTTATTGTTGTAGAGAGAGAGAGTGAGAAAGTCAATATAGGCCATGGAAAGAGGAAGCATATAAGGTGTACGTACTGTCTGTTGGCTCTTGCCCCACACATAGTAGCAGGGGACGTGAAGCGTTCGGGCAAGCGCTCCGAAGGGAGCGGTTGGTCCGTCGACTGCTCAGGTCGGGAGCCAAATCGAAAAGAAGGAAAAAGCTTAGGTCTGTTGCTTTTGTAGTTGTTTCTGGTGTCCTTCGCGTATGTGTGGATTTCCTTTAAAGGGAAGTGACGTTGCCCATGTGTGCGTACGTGTACGCGTATGTGTGCATACATGTGTGTACGTTAGTGTGTGTGTGTGTATGCACATGAATGTGAGTGTATGTATGTGAACGTGAATATATGTACATGTGTGTACGTGCGCGCGTATGTTTGTGTGCGCGTATGTGTATGACAAGAAAAGTGGCTTGAAATGTGAACGCATATTTTTGTGTGAGACTAGAAAAGGCTTGTACATTTCCATGATGAAGATTGTGGGAACATGATGAGAACTGGTAGCCAACCGGATGTTAACGCATCCACCATGAAAGACAAAATAAAAAATCGTCGTTTGCACATGGCTCCACGCATCTGCTTGGGAAGAAAAAAATAAGATAACCACAAAATAATTATCAACTAATGGCAGAGCTCCGCGCCTAAAATAAACATCTCAAATATCACAGTCACTGGGAGCCAGTTTGCCACTATAAAAACGAGGTATTTGAGGGAACAGGAGATTTTCGCCCAGCTGCGTCAGTGAACGCACGGACATTCTCCCACCCGACCTAAAGAGATGAAGAAGAAAAAGAAATAAGGCGCCAGTGAACTGAAGCCGACTACGCTCTCAAGTTATGGGCCAAACGCCTTCAATTCTAAACAATGCCTAATTCATACAAACCAAAGAAGAGAGAGGAGGAGAAAGAAGATGAAGACGCTGGGCTGCTAGCGCTGATGAAAGAAGAGACTCGCTTTCCAGTTACAAGCCAGGACACGCATCACCGACAGCAGGATGACCGGCCTACCCTGACCCTCTCCATCGTCTAAAAGATAAGTTACATTTTACGAACATTCATTCCTTGTCAATTCATACATACCTACAAACAGTTTACGAACATTCATTCCTTGTCAATTCATACATACCTACAAACATTTTACGAACCTTCCTCTCCTTTGCTAAATCCCTTTTTCATAAAAAAAATCAGGCCATAAGATTTCTCCTCACAATGATAAATTTGACGCCTAAAAAGGCAGTCCAAGACAACCAAATTCTACCGTCACAACCACCACGACTACCACTACCACCAGCGACTGCATTTGCAACAGGATGAAAAGAGTTAAGGTTAGTATTAGAAGGAAAAAACCTAATACCCAAAGCTGGTTAGGAAAACTAACCTCGTTTTTCCAAAGATTGACAATTAAAAAAAAAATTTTTTTAATTAAAACATTGAAATATGTTTTTGTAATTTCTATTTTATTTAAGTGCACAAGGTTTATAAAGGAATCGCCAATCCCAATAGCCGTGAGGTTTCAGTACTAGTGAGTTGCACTCTAGCTACGACGATTCCTGTAGTCCACGCGAACGTTCATGGAAAGCTGGTCGTGGTCGATGCTGCTGTTAAAAGCGGTAAGTTCCGGATTTTAAATGTTTACACGCCTATTATCGCTGCAGAGAGGGTTTCCTTTTTTCGGCAGGTGGGGGTGTTTCTGCCGACGGGTCCGGAGCGCTTAGTTTAAATGGGGGACTGGAATGCCATCCTAGACCCCAAGTTAGATAAGGTCAGGGGGGGGGGGGTAGTGGGTCGGAGAAATATAAAAGCAGCCTGTCTAACCTGATAGCCCCGTGCCCGTGCGTCCGTGCGATCATGTTGACATGTTCCGTCTGGATCACCCGGAGAGGGACATGTGGACGTGGCAACCTAATACGGCCTCCCATCCAAGAACCTACTTGGATAGGATGTTAGTTAAAATGTGTGTGGACACTAGGAACAGTTTTGATTGGCTAATCTAATAATCAAAACTCCTCACAAACGATCAATCAAATCATATTAATTCATGCATCAAATGAAAGACAATAATTTTTTGTTAATCTTAGGGGTGTTATTTTCTTTCTAAGTGAACATTTACCAACATAAAATTATACGAATCTACTCCCAAAATACATTGTATATACGAACATTGCCATTTACATTGAACTCTTACGTGTCTGGTTTCTATAGCAACATACCCGCACGCACATATTCGCGCGTGCATGAAACCAAGACCGTCTTAACAGGAATTACTATTTTTAATATTAACTTCTCAACACGCTAGGAACTATTACTTTAAATTGTGAACTTCTCTTGTATTTAATATATATATATATATATATATATATATATATATATATATATATATATATATATATATATATATATATATATTTTACATTTTAAAATTTATTTTAAATTGACTTTTCTAATTAAACAATTACCGTAAAATTACAAGCAATACCAAATTCTTTAAAAAACACAATTTTACGCAGGTCTGTTACCTATTTACAAAACAAAACTTGTTTGGTAAAATTATACATTACGGCCCGTCTCACGTTCGTATATGACGCAATATATATATATATATATATATATATATATATATATATATATATATATATATATATATATATATATATTGTATATTTTCGTGTGCTAAAAACTATTCTTATTACCGTTTCCGCGGCAAAAACAGTTTACCTGATATGATTAAATTACTTTTCCTAAAAGTCGGTGATCACTTTTTTATGTCAAATACTCAGTTCTTTACATCTTACCATAGCAATGGTCCATACAAAACTTCAGTCAGATCGTCCAATAGTTTCCGAGAAAGTGGAACAGACAAATAGACAGGCTAAGAGAAATATAATTTAAAGAATCTTTATAATCAATACAAACAGGAAGTGTTATTCTGAAGATGTGTCCATCAGATCTTTATACTTAGTTGTGAAAGTGTTATTTCAATCAGACTGACCCACGAATAGAGCCTCTAATAGAAATGCCTGAACATATATAAAATAAGATACGTTCAGTCATTCTGGTCATTTTGTTAAAATTTCTGGTCATTTTGTTAAAAACGACTAAAAAAATATGTATATAAAAATGCTTCCAGACTTTAATGTGACAGACCAACAAAAATTCTATTGTCCGAATTAGGTATCAAAAACAAACCAACAGACAACATCTTTTAGAAACACATTTGGACACATCGATATTGAGATACGTCCATTCAATATGTATGTTTACTGATGATAAAGCTATTTCGAAGTTAAGTTTGACAGACTTATCAACGGATGAAGACTCTTAGAAAAATGCATGGATGTATCTCCAAAAATATGAACAAAGCAAAAAAAAAACGTCTGCTTAAAAAATAATTATTTAATCTCTATAATTATCAAATTATGTCTTTGTCGTTTTGTAATTTCTTCTTCTCCAACCACAGCATTCAATTATGCGTTGTTGTTGTTGTTGTTGTTGTTGTTGTTGTTGTTGTTGTTTATTTATTTATTTATTTTTAAATTTATTTATTATTTATTTTTTTATTTATTAATTTTTGTCTCTATGGTTAACATTCCAAGTCATTAAAACATGTTCTGTGCAAATAAGGGTTATCATTCTCTCTCTCACACACTCTCTCTCTCTCTCTCCCTCTATATATATATATATATATATATATATATATATATATATATATATATATATATATATATATATATAAGATCTGTTATGTGATGTTTGGAATATGATATTTTCAGTTTGTCACAAGCACATACATCATACAGATTTTTCTTTATTTTTGTTTTTTTAATATAGAAGGAATTGTGGAGAAGAACCAAGCAAAATGAAAAGGAACTTGTGACCCTAATACCATGTAGTAATCGACCCTACTACTACAACAACAACAGGGGTGGGACGTTGGCTCAGTAGTTAACGACACAGACTGACAACCTGAGTGTGCCAAGTTCAAATCCAGTTCATTCCACAAAAACACTTTCACTTAGGGATGTTGGCAACTTTCACATCGTTCCTTCCGTAAGTACCCGATATCCTTCTAGAAAGAGTACTTAATAGAAAGATATCTGAGGAACGAATGCCAACAAAATCATCAACTAATGTTGCTCAACAAACAAACAACAACTGCTGCAATGCAAATAAATGATTTAAATCATTCAACAGTTTCTTGGTTTAAATTGGAACTGATTGGTTTTGTTGCAATATTTTTATATAAACAGAAGGGAATGATCACTGACTATAGGAACTGAAGAATCAAATCGAACCATGTTCTGCTATCAACCAATCAGAAACCAGAATTGCTCCATAAAAATATTGACTCTTTTAGCATTCCAGCACATAAGTTTTTTGTGTTCACACGAGAAAGATCTTTTGCTCTTTGCATTTAAAATTATAAAGTCCAGGACCTGTACAGAACAGCTACCCACTGGAAAGTCTTCATCTGCAGGATTTGTACAGAATAGCTACCCACTGGAAATTCTTCATCTCCAGGACTTGTACAGAATAGCTACCCATCGGAAACTGTTCTGAAATTAAACATAACTTCCAATTCAAGAGATTTAAATGAATGCTCATTCTTAAGTGGTTGCATGTATCAGACTTTAGCCAATCAGAAAAAATATCTCCAGGAACCGGGCACCTGTTTTTAAAATCTGTATAAAGAATCACAAATTCAACCTGGATGTCTTCAAGTCCAACACAAACAAATTCCTGATGAACCGCCCCCCTAAGTAATGACACCTCACAATTTCTCCAATACTATTGCTACACTATCCCTTTGATTACTGTACACACAATAACCCTTATCCCTGAATGGCCATTGGGCCTTGATAAGTGGTGAACTCCATGTAAAAAAAACAAAAAACAAATTGCACTTTCCACCAAAATAACCAGTGAGAAGGCTAAGTCGCCTAATGAATTTTTGTTACTCTAATTTTTGTTACTTTTTTTTTAACACTTTTGTTACTAGACAAATGAAACACACTTTTAGCCTCTAGTTAATTGAATGGACGTAACTTCTTAAGATAGTGAAACTTCGGCACATGGATTTACTTTCTAATAATAATATGAACTCTGCCAGTTTTGAAAATTTCCTTCTTTCTATCTGCATATGAATGGTCATACTAACCTTTTCATTGTTTAGACTTATGGACTCATAATAACATTTTCCTCATCTTGATTTTTGGATTTGTAACATAACACATTCTCGGTTGAGACACTTGGTCATTCAATAATTTCTTTATTAATCCCTTTCTTTTACTTATTGAACGAAGACGTGAAATAAAGTTGATAACATATGCTATGTATGGATAAACTTTGTTATTACTTTTGATAAATGCCTGCATGGTACCAAACGAGTCCTGACAGCATTGTTTTGACACTCCTGCGTTGCCACCACCTCTATTATAATGAGGAAGAATTGGCTGTTATTGCTGCTTGTTTTTCTTTATTTTTTTATCGTTTTTGAGTGAGTGTCAGACTTCCACACACTCTCGCAAAGATTATGCCTCAAGATTTCTTGGTTTGTCTGAAGTCTTTCGTATTAGTTGCAACTATTCGTTAACTTGCATGAAAATTAAATGAAGAAATAAAAAATCAAGGTTGGTGCTTTTTTCTTTAGGTCATCAGAATTTTTTTTTTTTTTAAAATCAGAATTAGAAAAAAAATTACATAGAAAAGCAAATAGCAAGTCAGACAACTCTCTCCATCGCCTGAAATAAATTTGAAAAGAAATCCTCTACTAAATCAATGGTGGGTGTTTTTTTTTATGTCAAGAGAAGTGATAATTATAAATTGAATATTAAAAATTAAATTATTAATATAATTCTATGATTTTATTTGAATTTTAGAGTGAATAGATTAATAGAGAGATAGAGAGAGAGATAGAGAGAGAGAGGGGGAGAGAGAGAGAGAGAGAGAGAGAGAGAGAGAGAGAGTTCTGATGAAAATCCAGAAGAAGTTGACATCAGGATCCGTCATCGTCTTGTTGTCTCTGCCTTTGTATGTGGCCAACAAAGATGTGCCAGGCATGAAGCTACAAATTAATGAATTGAGACTTTTGAATTGAAAGCCATGTTTAATTTCAGAAGAGTTTCTGATACGTAGCTATTCTGTACAAGTACTGAAGATGAAAAGGAGTTTCCGATGGGTAGCTATTCTTTACAAGTCCTGGAGATGAAAAAGACTTTTCACCGGTATACAGAACGTATAAGCCTTGTACTTTAAAATTTTGCAGGCAAATGGAGCAAAGATCTTTCTTGTGTGGACAAAAAAAAAAAATATGTACGGGAATTCTAAAAGATCTAATATTTTTATGGAGCAACTCCGGTTTCTAATTGATTACTAGCAGAACGTGTCTCCATTTGATTGGTTAGTTCCTATTTTGTTTAATTTTACCCTCACATTATATAAGCATGTGAGCATTGTCTAGAGATAGTGATTTCAATTCTACCCAAGCAAGACAGAGGATTAGTTGGCCAAAACGTGGTGGTACAACACCTACAGAAGGCAGTAATTACTGGGGATAAATTACAAGACTCAACATTCCTATCTCGTTATGGTTAATCACCCAAAGAAAACCAGAGGATGATTTGGTTGAAACAACAACAACTATAAGGATTACAGTCAGAAAATATATTTACCTTTATTATTCTAAATTCATATTAATAGTCTGCGAATTTTAAAATTCTCATTTAGTGGCCCATGAAGCCCAGAAGCTTGCCAACCACTGATCTAGACAGGATGGACCACATGCCAACCAGATAAAACAGCAGATGTCTGGGTTTGGGCAAGTAATATTCAGTATTGTAATATTCAGTATTGTAATATTCATCACTCAACATTTACTTTAGTCGAAGTTCTCAGAAATCAAAGGGCCCCTTCTTAGGAGTTTTACACTTGATCCCTATATGAGATACATAGATATTTGAGCGTTGTATTAAATTATGTTTACATTTCAAATCTTAAGTCAGTAGAAAAGTGAACAACAGTAATATTCCTCTCAGTTATTGATGAATTAACTGTGTTATAATATATCTTTCTTGTTGTCTTTTGGTCTTATCAGATTCCAGGACAAGATTTCATCTAGTCTCATGGAGTATCCAGCTTAGTGCTGTTACTATAGACAACATTACTTGGAAAAGGTGCACCATTCCTCGTATAAGCCATTATGGAGCAACCATACCAAGAGAATCTTATTTGGGCTGGGAGTACTATGTTATCTATACTATTAATAAAATTCTAAATGTTTATTTATTTATGTGTGTGTGTGTATATATATACCAATAAAACTTTCGAACGGATGCATCGAATTGAAAAATTCATTTTTTTCCTGAAAGGTGTGAGTCCCTAGATTGTCCTTATGGTTCATGAATAAAGGTTTATGGACCGATGCAATTGTCGAAAAAGTTAACTGCCCATGTCAACGGAATTTAGTACTGTCTGTATACAGTTGCAGTAACATCTTTCAGCATACGGACAGGACTTGTGGCACAATGGATAACATGTCTGACTACAGATCAGAACATTCTAGGTTCAAATCCTGACAAGTTCGTAATAATTTTAATCATCATTTTATCCAATGTCTACTCATTATCCTTACCCTTAGTTAGGGTATTTTTGTTTTTTCAGTGATTTTGTTTTGTGTATATGGGAATTTCCCATACTCTGAGTTTACAAGGTAAGCATTGATGGTAAGACGATGTTGAGTGTACTTGATGTTGAGTGTACTCGATTTTGTGTTTTACTTGGCGTTGTGTGTGCCGATGTGGCGCAGCCGCTAGTTTTGAATATTTAGTCAGGGTTTACTTGTAGAGGGAAAAGTATCCTCATGTCAGGTTTTTCCTGACAAATCCCTTAGACACTTAAAGATAATGTCTAGTATTCATTAAAGTTCTCTCCCAATCAGCCATCATGTGTTTATATGTGTAGTCTACTTAATAGCAAGAAGTTTGCCTTCGTCTGTGCTTGAGGAGAGGATGCACTAATAGCGTAGCAAAAGCAACAAGGTGGTAGCAGATATAAACAGTTTGGAAACACCATTGTTAGATGGTCTTGTTTATGAGTAAGCATGTCTGTGTCGGTCCTTTAATTATAATGTCTGAGCAGTCAGTAAGCGCTTATTGTCCAATATCATTAATGACTGTAGAAGTCGCATATGCAGTTCTGCTTCTACTATCCGTAGGAGGATAATGAGTATTCATCCATTAGCTTTCTTGACAATGTCTCCCATAATGTTTATAAAGAGTTCAGTGAATCTATTTTTGACATTCATGCAGTTTAGTTAACAACCGAGAAATTGAAAACAAACAAAATATACAACAAATAAGATTAATTTGAAATTTTAGAAAATAAAATAATGTTATGAAATATTGTATTAAATCATTAGAATCGTTTTTTTTTTGGGGGGGAGGGGGTCTGATACTTTTGATGTAAGACACCCTTTTCAAAGAAAACTGTTGTTTTTTTTTTTAGTTCTTTTTTCTCTTCAATTTTTTCTTGCATTATTAACCCCATGTGGAAAGAGAAAAGGCTACATCCTGTCTTATTGACGGTTGTCATCAATCTGAAGTGATGTGGATGTTAGAGTGGGGGCACAAATTTTAAATAGAAGAAGTTTGGTAAAATCTTTAAAAACATTATTTCGCAAGGTTAATAATAAAATTTTAAAAAATAAATAAAAATGCAACAGTCTTCTTTGAAATAATATCTTCCTTCTATTTAAAATCCTGCCACCCACGCAAACATTGATGTCAATAAAGCTGGACATATCCTTTTTTAACTCTACAAGGGGCTGACCCATCACGGTTAATACCACCAGAAAAATGAAAAGAGAAGAAAAATCGACAGTTTTCTTTGAAAGAAGTCTTACACTGAAAGTCTCAGAAAACATGATTTGAATCATTTAATAAAATATTTTATATCATTATTGGTGTTCTAAAATTTTAAATTAACCTTATGAAATAATGTTTTTAAAAATATGACAAAACTTCGTTCATACAATAAATAACTTACTAATTGCAAGAAAATTTAACTTTTACCGACCTGTATAATTTTTACAGTTTTGAAACTGCTTTAGAATTTGATTTTTATTTCAATATAAGATTTCATCAACATCTTGCTTTGGGATACATTCAGAATCCAATATGGTCGACCAATCTTTATTG